>NC_047167.1:24012273-24089773 GCF_009819705.1 Hippoglossus hippoglossus | reverse complement strand
GGACTTCCTGACGGACCTGGTAATGTCGGAGGTGGATCGATGTGCCGACCACGACGTCCTGATCTTCAGGGAGAACACGTTGGCCACCAAGGCCATCGAGGAGTATCTGAAGCTGGTGGGACAGAAATACCTGCACGACGCGCTCGGTGAGTCACCTGTTCAACGTCAGCCCAACTTGACGTGTGAAAACAGGACAACACAGGAGATAAGACCAGAAGAGGTGTGTGATGATGAAGATGATGATGATGAAGATGATGTGTTTAGAGTTGAACACAATGAAATATTTAATAAATAATAATCAGAATCCTCATAAGCTCAGACAGAACCTGATCCAGGATCAGATTTAAACAGCTGAATGGACAGAACGTGACACTCAGGTTCTGGTTCAGGTTAAGTTATGCACATCTGTAATAACAGCAGGTGATCATGTGACCTGCAGCTGTTTGCTTTGTTGTGTGACGCTCTCGTCAACGTCACCTCGATCACAGAGATTCCTCTGATGGATCCACGTGATCGAGGTCCAGGACTGATCTGGAGGCAGAGGGCTGTGATTGGCTGTTGGTGAAATGCACCCTGGGAGTTGACATCTCTGACTTTATATGTTCACATATGAAGCTGCAGCTCGACCCTGAGAGATGAAATAAACAGAACGTGAGCAGATTTATATCAGACTGCTGCATCATCTTCATCATCTTCTTCATCTTCAGGTTACTTGCTCACTTCAGTCAGAAGTGTTTTCAAATAGTTCCGAGACTCAGGAGACGAAGGATTGAACGTCGTCAGCTGAATGAAGAGAAGAAGAAAAGTCAGAGACTTCAAACACTTTCAATTTATTTTTATCACCGTGTCTGAGAATAGATCATCACTTTCTATTTTTATACGTTTATTGTTTTATCTTCATCATCTTCTTCCTCATCTTCATCAGCAGCAGCTTCAGTCAGGCCCAAGTTAGGAGGAACATGTTAGATGTAAATGATCTCACGGTCTCAAATTCTCTGTCTCTCTCTCTCTCTCTCTCTCTCTCTCTCTCTCTGTCTCTCTCTCTCTCTCTCTGTCTCTCTCTCTCTGTCTCTCTCTCTGTCTCTCTCTCTCTCTCTCCCCCCCCCCCCCCTCTCTCTCTCTCTCTCCCTCTCTCTCTCTGTCTCTCCCCCCCCTCTCTCTCTGTCTGTCTGTCTCTCTCTCTCTCTCTCTCTCTCTCTCTCTCTCTCTCTCTCTCTCTCTCTCCCCCCCCTCTCTCTCTCTGTCTGTCTCTCTCTCCCCCCCCTGTCTCTCCCTCTCTCCGTCCTCAGGCGAGTTCATTAAAGCTCTGTACGAGTCGGACGAGAACTGTGAGGTTGATTCCAGTCGGTGCTCTGGCGGTGATCTGGCTGAACATCAGAGTAACCTGAAGATGTGCTGCGAGCTGGCGTTCTGCAAGATCATCAACTCGTACTGGTGCGACAGCTCACGCTCACGTCACCATGAATTTACATTCACACACTCGTCTTCTGAAAATCATGAGCTGATAAAATACATCCAGTTGGTTGAGGCCTTTAATGAATTTCAGTTTCTGGTAAAACACATCCAATTAGATTAAGAGTTAATTGAGTTTCAACAGGAACATTTATCCAGAGCTTAGTTTTATATTTTGTGTCCAATCAGCTCCTTCCTGTCTCCTCAGCGTGTTTCCTCGGGAGCTGAAGGAAGTGTTCGCTTCGTGGAAGCAGCAATGCGTCGCCCGCGGCCACCAGCAGGACATCAGCAAGCGTTTGATCAGTGCCTCGCTGTTCCTGCGCTTCCTCTGCCCCGCCATCATGTCGCCGTCGCTCTTCAACCTGATGCAGGAATATCCAGACCACCGGACGTCCCGTACGCTTACGCTCATCGCCAAAGTCATCCAGAACCTCGCCAACTTCACCAAGTGAGTACCTGCGGGTTGACAGGGTCAGAATTCAACTCCCTGACCCACACGCACCACTGAGTGCCCCCCCCCACATGCATTTAGCAGCTGAGCTGATCATTACCATCACACGTGGCCCTGGACTCACACAGAGCGACGCCGTGAAGTGACAGAGCCCTTTAACGAGGATCTAGGTGTGTGTCACATGGTTACGAGCAGAGAAGCTCTCACACACTCAGAATCGATCAAACCTAACTTTGTACACTTCTAATGTAATTAGTAAAATCAGTCACACTCCGAAATGAAACCAAATAAACCACCATTCCTTAATAAACTCTGAATGTTGTATAAAACTCATCAAGTCCTACCTGATCAGTATTAGTGTAGTTTTTTACATGTTGTAATGTAAACAAAATAATATTTGATTTGTGTCTGTACACTTTAGTCCCTGTTTTTTTTTCATAATCTTTGGTATTTATGTTTGTTATGACTGAACATAGTTTTGATAGTAAATCATTTTATATTTCTATCATTTTATATATTGTAATCTTCTTAAGGAAAATGTTCTCAATGGTGCGTGTGGGGGGGGACTTAGTATACCGGCTGTAGTATCGGTCATAAACCCTCCTCCTCCATGTTAGCTGATGGGACATGGACCAAAGGAGACGATGAATAAATGACAAAAGATGATGTGGAGATTTGTGCGTCTGCCTGCAGGTTTGGAAACAAAGAGGAGTACATGGCGTTCATGAACGACTTTCTGGAGCACGAGTGGGCGGGGATGATGCGTTTCCTGTCGGAGATCTCTAACCCGGAGACTCTATCCAACACACCGGGCTTCGAAGGTTACATCGACCTCGGCCGCGAGCTGTCAGTCCTGCACGCTCTGCTGTGGGAGGTGGTGTCCCAGCTCGACAAGGTACTAACATCCAGACTGTGTGTGTGTGTGTGTGTGTGTGTGTGTGTGTGTGTGTGTGTGTGTGTGTGTGTGTGTGTGTGTGTGTGTGTGTGTGTGTGTGTGTGGCTGATTGAGCGTTAAGAGGTTTCAGGTTTAGAATCCAGGTAACCCAGGTCTGGGTTAGAGGGGGGGGGTAGGGAATGCATTGTACAAACATAAAATCTAATACATTCACATTAACACGACTCAGGCAGGTCAGGTGACCTGCTGAGGTCACAGGCCACGCCTCCTCTACAGCAGGAGCTCGTGTGATTGGTCAGATGTGACGTTACACATTCTCCAGACGAGCAGCAGAAGGTTGATGATCAGTGATCGATGGGTTTTGTTTGTGTGATGTGAACATGTGATGAACATTGGCAGCAGAGGTCACATGATTCATTTAACCTCATTAAAGCAGCATGCCCCCCCCCTCCTGCCTGGACCCCCCCCCTCACCTGTCGGAGCTCAGTCTCTGCATGACTCTGCTGTGTTTGATCCTGGTTCTGTTCAGTAGAAGCATGTCGTTCTAGTTGATTTGATTTTTGTTTCCATTAAGTTTCCCTCATGTTTGCCTCCCCCCCTCTCCCCCCCCCCCCCCCTCTCTGGCCGACTCTTCTTTTGCCACCATTGTGGTTCCATCTTCCCAACACCGCTGAATCCCGGTGCTTCCATTTACACACACACACACACACACACACACACACACACACACACACACACACACACACAAAACGACCACAGGGTGAAAATTCCTTCCTGCAGGCCACCGTAGCGAAGCTGGGCCCGCTGCCGAGGATTCTGGGAGATATCTCTCGCTGCCTCGCCGCCCCGACGCCAGTGCAGCAGCAGCTGCGACGTTTCCAGGACCATAGCTCCGCCCACAACCTCAGCGGCAGCCTGTCGTCAGGGTTACACCGAATCTTTGAGGACCCCGCCAACAGGTAACCAATCAGCTGACGGAAGTGAACGAGTTTTAAAGGGAAAGTTCACAGATTAAGACGTAAACATGTCGACATGATGAGACTGAGGTCAGAATCCTCCATTATTGATTATTATTATTCTGAGTCAGATTCAGGTCAGAAGATTATGTTTTATTCAGATTTATGTTTTAATCTGGTTCAAATGTGAATATTGTATCCATGGAAACATGTCATGTCATCATCACTGTCTCAGCTCAAAACAACCAGGACAATTAAAAACCACTTCATAACGGTGTGTGTGTGTGTGTGTGTGTCTGTGTGTGTGTCTGTGTGTCTGTGTGTGTGTCTGTGTGTCTGTGTGTGTGTCTGTGTGTCTGTGTGTGTGTGTGGTCACTGTGAGGTCCGCAGCCTTCAGTCTCCGTGCAGTGATCTGATGGACGGTTATGTTCGAGGTCAGCGCCCCCTGCTGGCTCAGCAGCATCCTTCCATCCACAGCAGCGTCTCTGATCAGGAGCGAGACAACCTGCTGTCCAACGGACGCAGCGTCTCTCTGGTCGACCTGCAGGACGCTCAGAGCCTGCACGCCCCCGCGGGGCCCCCACCGCACCACGAGGCCCCGCCCCGCCTCAGCAGGGCCGGTTCCCAGGCCTCTATCGGACACGCCCCGCCCCCACACACCTACCCCCACTCCAACCCCCTGACCCCCCAGCCGGCGCTACACCAGCCTAAAGCGGCGGCCAGGGACGGCCAGCCTCAGAGCGCTCCGCAGGTGAGGCGGCCGCTGCATCCCTCTGTCAGCCAACAGCGCAGCCTGCAGCCGCTGTCCTTCCAGAACCCCGTGTACCACCTGAGTAACCCCGCCCACAGCCTGTCCACACGCTCCGCCCACTCGCTGCAGCAGGACTCCAGCTCGGAGAACCTGAGCACCGAAAGCTCCCACAACAGCCACAGCAACTCTGATGACTACGGCAGCCAGGTGGGGGTCAAAGGTCGAGTGCCGTCCAACAGCAGCCTGGACGAGCTTGGCAGCAGGCGGAGCACGCAGAGCGAGGAGTGTTCCACGCCGCGCCGCCACGCACTGCCTGACCTTCCGCCCGGCACCGCCACAGCGGTCGCCATCCCTCGTCAGAGCACGACGGCGGGCACCGCCCACATCGTCAAGGTGGAACAGCAGAGCAGAGGAGGGGGCGGGGCCAGGACGCCACGCTCTCTCCCACACAGTGCCTCGTTACGAAGCAGCAGCAGCGCCAATACCGAGCCGACACCCACCGCCACCAACGTCAACCGCCAACAGCCAACCTGCTCTGTGGAGAACATGGCTCCGCCCCCAAAGAGCGCCACCAAACCACCACAGGTGAGGCTAAAGCTCAAGAAGTCAAATATTAACATTATGTGATTTTAAATCTTGAATTAAACAACAAATTGATTCGCTTGTCCGAGGCTGGTATGGGGGGGGGCGGGTTGATTATGAAATCATATCTCTGGGTTGCTTCAGGTGGCGTCTCCGGTGGACACGGTGGCGGTGGCGATGTCTCCAGTGGAGAGGACGGCGGCCTGGGTCCTCAACAACGGCCAGTACGACGAGAAGGAGGAGGAGGGAGGAGGGGAGGGAGGGGGGGAGAGGAGCAGAGAGGAGGGGCGGAGCACCGAGAAGGTACGAGCCAATCACAGGTCGAGAAACTGTTATTGATTACCTCCACCAGCAAGGGTTGGTCATCTGTGTGTTAGTTAGTTAGTTAGTGGGTTAATGAGTCAGTTAGTGAGTTAGTTAGTTAGTGAGTTAGTGAGTGGATGAGTTAGTCAGTGGGTTAGTTAGTGAGATGGTTAGTGAGTGAGATAGTTAACGAGTTTGTTAGTTTGGGAGTTAGTGAGTGAGGGAATTAGTGAGTCAGTGGGTTATTTCGTGGGTTAGTCAATGAGTTAGGTAGTTAGTTGGTTAGTTAGTTCGTTAGTGAGCAAGAGTTGATGGGTTTCTTAGTGGGTAAGTTGGTGGGTTAGTTAGTTAACAAGTTAGTTTGTGAATTTTAATTAGTTAGTCGGTGGGTCAGTGAGTTAGTGGGTTGGTTAGTTAGTTCGTTAGTGAGCAAGTTGATGAGTTAGTTAGTGGGTAAGTTGGTGAGTTAGTTAGTGAATTAGTTAGTCAGTGGGTTAGTTAGTTAACTGATCAGAAACATCAGTGTGATAAGAACTAACAAAAATCGATGACCTTTTCTGCAGTCAGCCACCAGGGGGCAATAGAGCCGTCATGTCGTCCATTTTTATTTCCAGTCGGAACATGTGATCGATTTGTCCTTTTGTTGTTTTTATGACGTTTTAAATGTTTGATGGAGCCTCCACACAGTCGACCAATCACAGAGCGGGATGAAGTACTGGCTTCATGAATCATTTACACCTGAAGAGATGAGCTGATGACGGATCATGTGACCACCCCCCCCCCCCCTGTGTCCGCAGTACGAGCTGGAGATCTCTCGGCTGAAGGAGCGCCTGCGGGTGTCCGGTCGGCGCCTGGAGGAGTACGAGCGGCGGCTGCTGGCTCAGGAGCAGCAGATGCAGAAGCTGCTGCTCGAGTATAAGAACCGTCTGGAGGACAGCGAGGAGCGACTGAGGCGGCAGCAGGAGGAGAAGGACAATCAGATGAAGAGCATCATCTGCAGGTACGCACAGACTCCACCCGTCCGCACCGCTCAGCACAGACGAACCAAGCACACACTGAGGAGTGATGCCTCTTTTAAATAGAAACATTCAAAATGTTTGAATTTGAAATGTGGAGTCACAGGAAAGTTCGTTTTTTACTCTATACATTTAAAATAAAGACGTATTTATTAATTGACTATAAATGTCTACTTTTCTGTTTATATTTAGAATCAATCCAATTTATCAGTGTTTTATGAATTTAACGTTTAACGTAAACGTTTGAAATTCCTTGAAGGACCCAGGTGTCAATCAGCCGTCTGTGGGCGGGTCTTCCTGTTCGACACGTGAACGTGGTCAAAATAATAAAAGGAAAAACCTCATGAAGAGGATTTGAATCTAACTTATGGCATGACTCCACATTTATCAGATAACTAAGGTTGACCAGCATCTTTAAATGGTTAAAAAGATAAATAACAGTTACTCGTCCTGTGATAAATTCAGATCATTAAATAAGACTCATCTTTCCTTGACTGTTATTTCAATTTTTTTTTATAATTCACTTGCTGCGTTGGCACAAACTTCCTGTTCCGGTTTCAAATTAAAACTTTTGAGAGGACAGAAAACCTTTTGTTTCTTAACAGGGCTTTTATTGTGAAAAACTCAAACCAGACATTGATATTACTGACGAGTTTAACAAGAAACAATGATTATATTGATCATATTGACCACGCCCCTTCACTTTGATTGGCTGGTTGATGTCTCCACACCAACGACAGTCAGGTTGTCTGTTTCATTGTGTGTGTGTGTGTGTGTGTGTGTGTGTGTGTGTGTGTGTGTGTGTAGGCTCATGGCGGTGGAGGAGGAGTTAAAGCGTGACCACGCAGAGATGCAGGCGGTGATTGAAGCTAAACAGAAAATCATCGACGCTCAGGTACGGACATCAACACTTGTAGCTCCGCCCACACAAACTTCTTCCATCCTCTTAGATTCGGATTCTTCAGAATTACCCACAATCCTTTTCTGTAAATGACCTCTTGAACAATCAGTGATGATTGACAGCTGCACTAAGCTAACTGGCCGTGTGCTAAGCTCCGCCCACAGCGACTTTCTAAGGGTTTGAACTTGTCGCAATTTCATCAGTGAAGAACCTTTGATTTCAGGTCCGTAACGGACGTGAAATTAACCAATCAGGCAAGTGACTGTGGCCCCTCCCCCTCCCTCCACCCCCCCTCACGCCTCACACCTGTCAGCCAATCACAGAGCAGTTACGTCATGGTGATTTAATGTCTCTTTATTTCAAAATAAGACTTGTTATTCAGGATCAATACTGAGATTAGATCTAAACTTGTGTTCACAGCATCGAATGAATCTGGATTAAATCGTGTTTAAATGATGTCGACGTGTTGTTTTAAATAAAGTTTTCAGGTGTGTCGCTGTTTTGCTCGTTTGGCTGCTGCCTCACCCCCCCACCCCCTCCTCTCTTTCAAAATAAAACGAGGCGATGACGTTGAAGCGCTCAGGTGTTTAATAATTTTTGTTTTAGCCGGTGAATCGAACCTTGTTCGTTCCGACTCCGACTTCCTGCTCAGCTTCAGTCTTTCTCTTTTAGTTGCTTTTATTTTTTGGGCTGTTTTAATTTTTGCCTGCGGCTCTCAAACTTCCTGTCGGCTCAAAACCACATCACGTCCGATTTCATCTTAAAGTTGAACTTTTATAGATTCAAAATGTTTAATTGATTATTTGAATAGTCAAGTAAAATTTAAACTAATATATCTAATTAATTAAAACATTTTAACAATTAATCAATTAATAAATATATTTTAAACTGTTGAACTTCTGCCAATTTCTGGCTGTTATTGAATAAATGTACAATATATAATTTTTTTTAAATTAGAATCTTAACATAATAAATAATCTGAATAATTAATATATTTATATTTTAGTTTTAAATTAGAAACATGAATTAAATTGTAAATCAGGGAGAAACAATATTCTCTTTATTGAATCTTATTTTTACAACAAATTGTTTTTTTTAAATTAAAGGACAATTTTATGCTCTGTGGCTTCTAAACATTCTGATTTACATTAAAGTGTTTTCTGACGTAAATTCAAGAGTAATTATTATTTATTTTTTAATTCTTTATGTGGTTTTAAATCGACAGTTGAATCATCACAAGCCCAACTTTTATTTTGGTGTGTCAGCCTAATGTCCTCTTGTCCAATAGGAGAAGAGGATCGGGTCCCTGGACGCAGCAAACTCCCGGCTGATGTTGGCGCTGACGCAGGTGAAGGAGCGTTACAGCGCCCCCAGCCTCCACAACGGCCTGTCGCCCAGCAACCCCACCAAACTGTCCATCACTGAGAACGGAGAGTTCAGGAACAGCAGCTGCTGATTGGTCGACAGGGATAGCAGGTGAAGGGGGTGGGTGGGACTCAAAGTCCTGACTCCGCCCACCTCACCTCCATCAGCAGCTCTGCGGACGATCGAACAGAGAGAGAGAGAATCCATATATACGAGTGTAAATACTGAAGCATCGATAAGTTCAGACTGTGTGTGTGTGTGTGTGTGTGCGTGCGTGCACGTGCGTGTACGTGCGCAGCGTTCCAGAAGCACAGCGAAGAAGAACAAACCAAAAGATACTCAAGTTTTTCTAAGACTTTTTTATGGTTTTTATTTGAATCTTGTTTTTGTTTAATTTTCATTTTTCAGAGTGAAACTTTTCTTTGTTTTTCTCTGACGAGTTGTTTTCACTTTTTATTTATTCGTCCTGTTGCTACTGAACCGACACCTGCACGATCAGGTCAAAGGTCACACCCGTCTGCTGTCACATGTTGAATAAAAGATGCCTGAAAACCTCGTCTCCATGGAAACGGATTCATTTCTACATCAAAAATATGAATGAACTAAATAAATCTGAGCTGATGACAAGGACAAATAAAATAAAATAATCTACCTGGATTATTACTCTGGATGACATCAAATCAATCTGGATCACATTGTGTTAATCTGGCTCACGTCAGTCTGTATCAAATATGATTAATCTGGATTACATTTTATGACATTTTCTTTACTGACAACAGCCCAGTTTATTCTCTTAATTCCACTTCTGTTGCTGATCAAATTATTATTCTGTGACTAATTCAAACATTTAAATCATTGAAGTAGAATCCCCTCCTGTGGGTGTTTGTCGCCACCTACAGGGCAGTGTTGTCTTCATGTTTTTAACGTTTCCTGAGGTCTTGTGCTAAATGTGAGAAGGTTCCTGCTCCAGAGACGTCGTGTTCACAACGAGAAAAGTCTGTTGTGAGGTCACAGCTTTGACCTTCGACCCAAATCGAATCACTTAACGTTTGAAGACTCTGGAAACACGACGTCTGAGGCCACCGGGTGTCGCCAGCGCGCTGGAATAAAACTAAATAATTTACTGTTGAACTTCTTCACATCTTTTCTCATGACGTCATCGTCTCCGACAGGAAGAGACGCTTCACAGGTTAATTTCACACAAACCACAGAAGAAGAAGATGAAGAAGTTCACTTTCGGTTTTCTTGTTAAGTTTTATTATGTTTAAAAAAGAAAATTAAAAGACAGAGGAGGTGGTGATCGAAGAAAAAGAAAAATATATATTCATATTCAAATATCTTTATACTTTTCTATTCATATGATTAACAATGCAAAGAAAATAATTCCCGTAGTAGTAGTGCTTAAGTAAAGTTCAATATAGATTTTTATTATAACAAAATAGGCAGTTTACCGAGGGTTAAATATCTGAAAATCTCATTGTACAATAATCGTCTGCACGTTTCTCCCGCACCTGGAGGTGGCAGCTCGTCTCCAGGTCCCGCCCACACGTCACATGATCGACAGCGTTGCCATGGTAAGACACTGACCGGGCGCCCGCAGGGTTCAAACTCGCTCCACCAGGGGGCGCTGCTATTGAAATGAGACGACACTGAAATAAAAAATCTTTTAGTTGAAATGAGGCTGAAAAGTTTCAAAATAATGAAAATTTGATTTAAATCTAAATCATTTGTTAATCATCGACTTCACTATAAAAAATATATTAATTTAATCGTTTTCTGTGAGTTTGAGTTTTTAAAAGATTTAAAATAAAATCTGATGTTTACATTGTATTATAACATTCTTTTAATGATTTGAATCATGAGAAAATTGTCGATTTTTCTTGTTTTATTCTGACATTTTTTTAATTCCGAGACGGTTTTCATAAAATTTGTTTTCATTTCTTTTTATTCTTTAATTTTAGATAATTAATTGTGAGAAAATGTTCAAATCACAAGAAATAATTTGTTTTGTAATTTTCAGAATTTTTTTAGGACAAAGTTTAAAATCAGACTTGATGAAATGAAATCAGACATTTGTTGGAATAAGATGATAGCGCCCCCTGGCAGCAGAGCAGGACCCTGCAGTGTCCTGACAAACATCCAGCAGCCGAGAGGAGCGGAAAGTTTAACTCATCTTGAATTGACTCAAGTGTAAAAAAGAAAAGGGAAAAAGATGAGAGGAGCAGCGAGGAGGAGGAGACTGTGTCGGGCGCCGAGGTGACGGGGCTGATGGGAAATAAACGGGAGATTAACATGCTGTTAAAGCTCGAACGTGCAAAGTTTTGCTTTTTGTGTCTCAGCCTGAGACTGAAACTCTGTCCATCGAGAGAAAAGGGAAAAAAAACACAAAGAAAGAAAAAATCAAATCTGCTTCGTCTTCTCGTCACTTTCACTCGTCTTCTTCTCCTCCACGTACCGTGTTGAGTGTGATGTCACTTCCTGTGTGCTTTACTCTGCTGGTCAGGAAACTTAACCACGAAATCCGATTCAGGCATGGGGGGATTGTGGGGGGTGGGGGGATTCTGTCCTTTTCAAAATAAAACAACAGAATGTAAAGAAGAGGAGGAGGAAGAGGAGGAAGAGGAGGAGCGTTCGATCTTCACAACTTCTCCTTGGACTGAACCCAGATGAACGGACCAGACTGCTCCTCAATGATCTGCTTCCCCTGATCGTAGATCTCCTCCAGAGTGTCGCCCTGCACGACCGCTGCACACGCACACACACACACACACACACGCACACACACACACACACACAAACTAATTATTAAAGAACTCGAGTCACCGTCTCGTGGTTGTTTGTCTCGACCAATCACAGCAGTCTACATTTATTTTGTCAGACTCATGAGGTCACTGTGACCTTTGACCTATAAAATCTCATCAGTTGATCGTTGAGGCCGAACTGGGACGGAACAGGATGAGTGCTGTTACAATGGTCAGCCACTGGGGGGAGCCGAGGAGGTAACAACACGTCCGACGTCTCTTTAAACTGACGACCGTTTTACATGTGATTCATTTCCATAGGAGGAAGAAGATCGATTTAGCCGCTGCCCAATGGGATGAGAAGCTGCTGCCACACGATTGGCTGATAGGATAACAGATGTAAGACAGGGGGCGCTCTAGGAGGCAGAACCCAATACCGAACCCTAACGACTGTGCGGCCAAATAAACCCACGAAAATATGCGTAGGAGAGCAGAGGTTGTTTTTCTTCGGGCCACAGGGGGGCGCCGTCTCACCTGTGAAATGCTCGGTGAACTCCTGCTCCAGCTTGGTGGCTCTGTCGAAGGTTTTGCGTCCCTGCTCCTCCGTCAGACGCTTGTTCATCTCCCTGCAGGAAGAAAACAAGACCGTCAGCAAGAAAATCAAAGGTCAGAACCAGACAGGAAATGGAACCGTGGCGGTCTTGACTCACATGATGTTCTCCACTGATTTGGGTTTGATGAAGATGGCGATGGGGTGAAGCTGAGCGAGCTGGAGTCTCTTGATGGCGTTCCCCGACACGTCCAGGATACAGTGTTTACCCTGAAGGGGGCGGAAAATGTGTTCAACATGTCTTTATGTTCAGAACACAGACTGACGTCACCACCACAAGAGGGCAGCGTTCGTATTTATTTAGTTATTATTGTCTCTATTTATTTGTATTCTTTATAAACAAACTGCAGACACAAGCCTTGGAGTGTTTTTACGTCTATGAGTCGACTGATCGTCATGTGACAGATTTCTCAGTCGCTACCTTCTCCGACACCTCTCGCACCGACTGCACGCTGGTTCCGTACAAGTGGCTGTTGTACTGTCCGGCCTCGATGAACTTGTGGTCCTGGATGTCTTTCTCCATCTGCTCTCTGGACACCACAAAGTGGTAATCTCTGCCGTCCACCTCGTAGTCCCGCTTCGGCCGGGTCGTATCTGAGGGTGAGGAAGATGTTCTGATTCAGGCTCAGAGAAGGTCACATGATCTCCAGACGGGAGGAGGTTCGCTCGGAGCTGGACAGCGACGTCACTTACGCGGGACGCAGGATCCAAATTTGTCTGGGAACTCGGAGATGAGGTCGTCGTTGATCCGGTCCTTCATGGGGCCGAGGATGATGACGGGACGGGTGTAGCTCACTGTCGGAGACAAAGGCTCATGCTGATAAAGGTTTTATTTTGAAATCACAGTAACAAGCTGCTTAACAGGATGAAGCTGATGAGTTCATTATTATGTGAATATTTTCTCACAGTTAAACGTCTTTAACACCAAATAATAAAAATAAATCCATCTAGGGTTCGTATCGACAGCGCCCCCTGTTGCTTTTTTCATTGAACAAATCCATTTTTTTCTTGATTGACAGTTTTTATGTTCTAATACAAATATTCATACATATTTATTTGAATTTATTTACAAAGAAATATGTATTTAAATGTAAGTGTTGTCTTTTGATGTTTTACCTGAAGTCTGCAGACTTTACCAAGATAAATTAAATATCTGAATCTTTCTTGAAGATGAATTGATTTTCATATGAAACTGACAAAGTTTCTTCAGTCAGAGAATTGTTTGTGTTTTTTTACCTTCCTGTTGAACGACGGGTTCATACGACAACACGTACTCCTCCTGTCCACCTGGAAACACAGATCCAGAGTCTCACCGGGGTCATAGAGCAACACACACACACACACACACACACACACACACACACACACACACACACACACACACACACACACACACACACACACACACACACACACACACACACACAGAGAGATCACTTCATGTAATTGAACGCACACACACACACACACACACACACACACACACACACACACACACACACACACACACACACACACACACACACACACACACACACACTAAGCAGGAGCTTTCATGCAGACACACCCTGCTGTCAGGAGGCCTTCAGGAGTGTTAGCGAGCAGGTAAACTGTGTGTGTGTGATGTCATGCTGTTATCGGCCAATCAGCAGCTTGTGCTCAGGGAAGGGGGGTGGGGGGGTTAGCGGGTTCGGTCGGAGGTCACGTCAATCATTAGTGTTTCCTGTGAATCATAGAGTGAACCAGGCAGCGTCAGACTTACGGTAGCTACTCTCACTATCGCTGGCGTTAGACGTCACATGTTCTGAAATTAAAACACAGGACACGTCAGCCGGGAGCCTCGCTCTCCCATAATGCTTTGCTCAGAGCCACGATAGCACAGAGGACTCGAGTCCAGCAGCAGCAGATCGACGACAGCAACACAAACATTTTCAATCCACGACAAACAGGACCTGGAACATAAACTTTCAAAAACTTCCCACAAATGTTCCATGACTTCAAACCACAACTTAATGACGCCATCTTTACGTCATCATCGAGCGGCAGCGACCACAGCGCCTCCTGCAGGAGAACAAGGCTGAGTGACGTCGATGACACCACATCTGACAGAATAATTAGAAATATGTTTACAATTCATGATCTGTCGCTCATCACGAAGGAATCTGAGCTGCGGGAAATCTCAGATGTTTTCTGGTTGTGAACCGATTCGGATTTTGTGTAAAATGTCTGAGAATCTGTGAAAAAAAATATTCAATAAAATCAGGAGCTGCAGCGGATTTGTTATGATTAATTTAAACAGAATGAAGAGATGAAGAGGAGAAGAGATGAAGAGGTGAAGAGATGAAGAGGAGAAGAGATGAAGAGATGAAGACGTGAAGAGGAGAAGAGGAGAAGAGATAGAGAGATGAAGAGGTGAGGAGATGAAGAGATGAAGAGATGAAGAGGAGAAGATATGAAGAGGAGAAGAGGAGAAGAGATGAAGAGATGGAGAGGTGAGGAGATGAAGATGTGAAGAGATGAAGAGGTGAAGAGATGAAGAGATGAAGAGGTGAAGAGATGAAGAGGAGAAGAGATGAAGAGGTGAAGAGGAGAAGAGATGAAGAGGTGAAGAGGTGAAGAGATGAAGAGGAGAAGAGATGAAGAGGTGAAGAGATGAAGAGGTGAAGAGATGAAGAGATGAAGAGGTGAAGAGATGAAGAGATGAGGAGATGAAGAGATGAAGAGGAGAAGAGATGAAGAGGTGAAGAGGAGAAGAGATGAAGAGGAGAAGAGATGAAGAGGAGAAGAGATGAAGAGGTGAAGAGATGAAGAGGAGAAGAGATGAAGAGGTGAGATGAAGAGATGAAGAGGAGAAGAGATGAAGAGATGAAGAGGAGAAGAGATGAAGAGGAGAAGAGGAGAAGAGGTGAAGAGGTGAAGAGATGAAGAGATGAAGAGGTGAAGAGGTGAAGAGATGAAGAGGTGAAGAGATGAAGAGATGAAGAGGAGAAGAGATGAAGAGGAGAAGAGGTGAAGAGGTGAAGAGATGAAGAAATGAAGAGGTGAAGAGGAGAAGAGGAGAAGAGGAGAAGAGGTGAAGAGATGAAGAGGTGAAGAGATGAAGAGGAGAAGAGATGAAGAGGTGAAGAGGTGAAGAGGTGAAGAGATGAAGAGGTGAGGAGAAGAGGTGAAGAGATGAAGAGGAGAAGAGGAGAAGAGGTGAAGAGATGAAGAGGAGAAGAGATGAAGAGGTGAAGAGATGAAGAGGAGAAGAGATGAAGAGGAGAAGAGGAGAAGAGGTGAAGAGATGAAGAGGTGAGATGAAGAGATGAAGAGGTGAAGAGATGAAGAGATGAAGAGGTGAAGAGGTGAAGAGATGAAGAGATGAAGAGGTGAGGAGATGAAGAGGTGAAGAGGTGAAGAGATGAAGAGATGAAGAGGTGAAGAGATGAAGAGGAGAAGAGATGAAGAGGAGAAGAGATGAAGAGGTGAAGAGGTGAAGAGATGAAGAGGAGAAGAGATGAAGAGGTGAGATGAAGAGATGAAGAGGTGAAGAGATGAAGAGGTGAAGAGATGAAGAGGAGAAGAGATGAAGAGGAGAAGAGATGAAGAGGAGAAGAGGAGAAGAGGTGAAGAGGAGAAGAGATGAAGAGGTGAAGAGATGGAGAGGAGAAGAGATGAAGAGGAGAAGAGGAGAAGAGGTGAAGAGGAGAAGAGATGAAGAGGTGAAGAGGTGAAGAGATGGAGAGGTGAGGAGATGAAGAGGTGAGGAGATGAAGAGATGAAGAGGTGAAGAGATGAAGAGGAGAAGAGATGAAGAGATGAAGAGGTGAGGAGATGAAGAGGTGAAGAGGTGAAGAGATGAAGAGGAGAAGAGATGAAGAGGAGAACAGATGAAGAGGAGAACAGATGAAGAGATGAAGAGATGAAGAGGAGAAGAGATGAAGAGGAGAAGAGGTGAAGAGGTGAAGAGATGAAGAGGTGAAGAGATGAAGAGGTGAAGAGATGAAGAGGTGAAGAGGTGAAGAGATGAAGATATGAAGAGGTGAAGAGATGAAGAGGTGAAGAGGAGAAGAGGTGAAGAGGAGAAGATATGAAGAGGTGAAGAGATGAAGAGATGAAGAGATGAAGAGGAGAAGAGATGAAGAGGAGAAGAGATGAAGAGGTGAAGAGGTGAAGAGATGAAGAGGTGAAGAGGAGAAGAGATGAAGAGGTGAAGAGATGAAGAGATGAAGAGGAGAAGATATGAAGAGGAGAAGAGATGAAGAGGTGAAGAGATGAAGAGGAGAAGATATGAAGAGGTGAAGAGATGAAGAGATGAAGAGGAGAAGATATGAAGAGGAGAAGAGATGAAGAGGTGAAGAGATGAAGAGATGAAGAGGAGAAGAGATGAAGAGGTGAAGAGATGAAGAGATGAAGAGGAGAAGAGATGAAGAGGTGAAGAGGAGAAGATATGAAGAGATGAAGAGGAGAAGAGATGAAGAGGTGAAGAGATGAAGAGATGAAGAGGAGAAGAGGAGAAGATATGAAGAGGAGAAGAGATGAAGGGGTGAAGAGATGAAGAGGTGAAGTGATGAAGAGGTGAAGTGATGAAGAGGAGAAGAGGAGAAGAGATGAAGAGGAGAAGAGATGAAGAGGAGAAGAGATGAAGAGGTGAAGAGATGAAGAGGAGAAGAGATGAAGAGGAGAAGATATGAAGAGATGAAGAGGAGAAGATATGAAGAGGAGAAGAGATGAAGAGGTGAAGAGGTGAAGAGATGAAGAGGTGAAGAGGTGAAGAGATGAAGAGGTGAAGAGATGAAGAGGAGAAGATATGAAGAGGAGAAGATATGAAGATATGAAGAGGAGAAGAGATGAAGAGGTGAAGAGGTGAAGAGATGAAGAGGTGAAGAGATGAAGAGGAGAAGATATGAAGATATGAAGAGGAGAAGAGATGAAGAGGAGAAGAGATGAAGAGGAGAAGAGATGAAGAGGTGAAGAGATGAAGAGGAGAAGATATGAAGAGATGAAGAGGAGAAGATATGAAGAGGAGAAGAGATGAAGAGGTGAAGAGGTGAAGAGGTGAAGAGATGAAGAGATGAAGAGGAGAAGATATGAAGATATGAAGAGGAGAAGAGATGAAGAGGAGAAGAGATGAAGAGGAGAAGAGATGAAGAGGAGAAGATATGAAGAGGTGAAGATATGAAGAGGTGAAGAGGTGAAGAGATGAAGAGGTGAAGAGATGAAGAGGAGAAGATGTGAAGAGGTGAAGAGGTGAAGAGATGAAGAGGAGAAGAGATGAAGAGGAGAAGAGATGAAGAGGAGAAGATATGAAGAGGAGAAGAGATGAAGAGGTGAAGAGATGAAGAGGTGAAGAGATGAAGAGATGAAGAGGAGAAGAGATGAAGAGATGAAGAGGTGAAGAGGTGAAGAGATGAAGAGGTGAAGAGGTGAAGAGATGAAGAGGTGAAGAGATGAAGAGGAGAAGATATGAAGAGGAGAAGATATGAAGATATGAAGAGATGAAGAGGAGAAGATATGAAGAGATGAAGAGATGAAGAGGAGAAGATATGAAGATATGAAGAGGAGAAGATATGAAGAGGTGAAGATATGAAGAGGTGAAGAGGTGAAGAGATGAAGAGGTGAAGATATGAAGAGGAGAAGAGATGAAGAGGAGAAGATATGAAGAGGAGAAGAGATGAAGAGGTGAAGATATGAAGAGGTGAAGAGGTGAAGAGATGAAGAGGTGAAGAGATGAAGAGGAGAAGATATGAAGAGGAGAAGATATGAAGATATGAAGAGATGAAGAGGAGAAGATATGAAGAGATGAAGAGATGAAGAGGAGAAGATATGAAGATATGAAGATATGAAGAGGAGAAGATATGAAGAGGAGAAGAGATGAAGAGGAGAAGATATGAAGAGGAGAAGAGATGAAGAGATGAAGAGGTGAAGAGATGAAGAGGAGAAGATATGAAGAGGAGAAGAGATGAAGAGGTGAAGAGATGAAGAGGTGAAGAGATGAAGAGATGAAGAGGAGAAGAGGAGAAGATATGAAGAGGTGAAGAGATGAAGAGGAGAAGAGGAGAAGATATGAAGAGATGAAGAGGAGAAGATACGAAGAGGAGAAGAGATGAAGAGGTGAAGAGATGAAGAGGAGAAGATATGAAGAGATGAAGAGATGAAGAGGTGAAGAGGAGAAGAGATGAAGAGGTGAAGAGATGAAGAGGAGAAGAGATGAAGAGGTGAAGAGGTGAAGAGGAGAAGAGATGAAGAGGTGAAGAGGAGAAGATATGAAGAGGAGAAGATATGAAGAGGTGAAGAGGAGAAGAGATGAAGAGGTGAAGAGGAGAAGATATGAAGAGGAGAAGAGGTGAAGAGGAGAAGAGATGAAGAGGTGAAGAGATGAAGAGGAGAAGAGATGAAGAGGTGAAGAGGAGAAGAGATGAAGAGGTGAAGAGATGAAGAGGAGAAGAGATGAAGAGGTGAAGAGGTGAAGAGGAGAAGAGATGAAGAGGAGAAGAGATGAAGAGGAGAAGATATGAAGAGGAGAAGAGATGAAGAGGTGAAGAGATGAAGAGATGAAGAGGAGAAGATATGAAGAGGAGAAGAGATGAAGAGGTGAAGAGATGAAGAGGAGAAGATATGAAGAGGAGAAGAGATGAAGAGGTGAAGAGATGAAGAGGAGAAGAGGAGAAGATATGAAGAGGAGAAGAGATGAAGAGGTGAAGAGATGAAGAGGAGAAGATATGAAGAGGAGAAGAGGTGAAGAGATGAAGAGGAGAAGAGATGAAGAGGAGAAGATATGAAGAGGAGAAGAGATGAAGAGGTGAAGAGATGAAGAGATGAAGAGGTGAAGAGGTGAGGAGATGAAGAGATGAAGAGGAGAAGAGATGAAGAGGAGAAGAGGTGAAGAGATGAAGAGATGAAGAGGAGAAGAGATGAAGAGGTGAAGAGATGAAGAGGAGAAGAGATGAAGAAGAGAAGAGATGAAGAGATGAAGAGGAGAAGAGATGAAGAGATGAAGAGGTGAAGAGATGAAGAGGTGAAGAGATGAAGAGGTGAAGAGATGAAGAGATGAAGAGGTGAAGAGATGAAGAGGAGAAGAGATGAAGAGATGAAGAGGAGAAGAGATGAAGAGATGAAGAGGTGAAGAGATGAAGAGATGAAGAGGAGAAGATATGAAGAGGAGAAGAGATGAAGAGGTGAAGAGATGAAGAGGTGAAGAGATGAAGAGATGAAGAGGAGAAGATATGAAGAGGAGAAGAGGTGAAGAGATGAAGAGATGAAGAGGTGAAGAGATGAAGAGGTGAAGAGGAGAAGAGATGAAGAGATGAAGAAGAGAAGAGATGAAGAGATGAAGAGATGAAGAGGAGAAGAGATGAAGAGGTGAAGAGATGAAGAGGTGAAGAGATGAAGAGGAGAAGAGATGAAGAGATGAAGAGGAGAAGAGGAGAAGAGATGAAGAGATGAAGAGATGAAGAGGAGAAGAGATGAAGAGATGAAGAAGAGAAGAGATGAAGAGATGAAGAGGAGAAGAGATGAAGAGATGAAGAGGTGAAGAGGAGAAGAGATGAAGAGATGAAGAAGAGAAGAGATGAAGAGATTAAGAGATGAAGAGGAGAAGAGATGAAGAGATGAAGAGGTGAAGAGATGAAGAGGAGAAGAGATGAAGAGATGAAGAGGAGAAGAGATGAAGAGATGAAGAGGTGAAGAGATGAAGAGGTGAAGAGATGAAGAGGAGAAGAGATGAAGAGGAGAAGAGATGAAGAGGAGAAGATATGAAGAGGAGAAGAGATGAAGAGGTGAAGAGATGAAGAGATGAAGAGGAGAAGAGATGAAGAGGAGAAGAGATGAAGAGATGAAGAGGAGAAGAGATGAAGAGATGAAGAGGAGAAGAGATGAAGAGGAGAAGAGATGAAGAGGTGAAGAGATGAAGAGGAGAAGAGATGAAGAGATGAAGAGGAGAAGAGATGAAGAAGAGAAGAGATGAAGAGATGAAGAGGTGAAGAGATGAAGAGGAGAAGAGATGAAGAGATGAAGAGATGAAGAGGAGAAGAGATGAAGAGATGAAGAGGAGAAGAGATGAAGAGATGAAGAGGTGAAGAGATGAAGAGATGAAGAGGTGAAGAGGAGAAGAGATGAAGAGGTGAAGAGGAGAAGAGATGAAGAGGAGAAGAGATGAAGAGATGAAGATATGAAGAGGAGAAGAGATGAAGAGGAGAAGAGATGAAGAGATGAAGAGGAGAAGAGATGAAGAGGAGAAGAGATGAAGAGATGAAGAGGTGAAGAGATGAAGAGATGAAGAGGTGAAGAGGAGAAGAGATGAAGAGGAGAAGAGATGAAGAGGAGAAGAGATGAAGAGATGAAGAGGTGAAGAGATGAAGAGATGAAGAGGAGAAGAGGAGAAGAGATGAAGAGGAGAAGAGATGAAGAGATGAAGAGGAGAAGAGATGAAGAGGTGAAGAGGAGAAGAGATGAAGAGGTGAAGAGGAGAAGAGATGAAGAGGAGAAGAGATGAAGAGGTGAAGAGGAGAAGAGATGAAGAGGTGAAGAGGAGAAGAGATGAAGAGGAGAAGAGATGAAGAGGTGAAGAGGAGAAGAGATGAAGAGGTGAAGAGGAGAAGAGATGAAGAGGAGAAGAGATGAAGAGATGAAGAGGAGAAGAGATGAAGAGATGAAGAGGTGAAGAGATGAAGAGATGAAGAGGTGAAGAGGAGAAGAGATGAAGAGGTGAAGAGGAGAAGAGATGAAGAGGAGAAGAGATGAAGAGATGAAGAGGTGAAGAGATGAAGAGATGAAGAGGAGGTTTACTTGTCCTCCAGGAACCAACATGGATGAAATAAGCTAATATGGCAGCTGATATGGAGTCAGAGGGTAAAAAACAAGTTAAATAAATATAGAATAAATAATTCAGTTGATAAAAGAATGAAAAAATATAAAAGCAAATAACTAAAAAGTAAAACATTTATTTTCACATTGATGGATTTCTGAATTAATGTATTTACATTAAACAGCCTCATTTTATTGTACTTTATTTGAGAGAAGATGATTCATATTATCTTTCTCCTGTTTATTTCTTTTGTGTCTGCTTCATTATTATTATTATTATATTGTGATTTGAATCTGGACTTAATGAAGCTTCAGTAAATATGAAGCTGATTCTTCTATCAGACCAACTGAGGAGGTCGAGAAACAACTGACTTAAGACAAAACTGATATCATTTAAAAACATGAGTCGATATTTAGTCATATTTAGTATATTCATTTCAATAACAACTAAATGTTGTTCTTAATGTAAAAGCTTCTTTTGCTATTTTAAAGGACCCAGGCTGTTTCTGGTCATGTGTCTGAAGGCGGATCCTGGTGGGAAACCAAGAGGCTGATGGGAGTTTTGTGCGTGTGGGGGGGTGAACACACACTTACTGTGGCCTTTGGAAAGCACGTCGTCGCTGTTGTCCTGAGGTCAGCGGAGCAGAGAGAACAACGAGGAGAAAACAACCACAAGAACATAAAGTTACTGAGTTACAGCGACAGACAGAGAGAGCAGAGGGAACGCAGCCGCTCGTCAGGGCAGCAGGGCGGCCATTTCCCCTCCGAGCGGAGGGGCGTGGCCTCGGAGGTTTTCAGTGACACCACCAGGGGGGGCTCTGGGTCGTGTTCTTTTTCATCGCTCAGGTGGTGATGTGACATACGTTTCAGCCAGGCCCTGTTGCCGTGACAACCGGCGCGCTTGCAGCATGCCGCCACCAGCTGACCTCTCTTCCTGTCGCCGACCAGTCGCCTTTCAGACAAACCGTTTAGCTCCTCCCCACCCCCCCGCCGCGCTGGTACTTACGGTCGACATCGCTGGTCTCCTGCTCACTCGCCTCTTTGCTCTTGTAGAACGGAAACTTTCGGGAAAAGAGGTTCTTTTTACGCTTGTCATTGAGAGACTGCTGAGGAGGAAGAGGAGGAGGAGGAGGAGGGTGATGGAATAAAAAAAGAGGGGGAAGAGGGGGAGAGGGGGAAGATGAGGGAGTCTGATGTGGGTTTGGACAGAATGAGAAGCTTCTGTCTGAGTCTGTGGTCAACGACACGTCGATCAATACCATTACACAGCTGCACTGAACAAATAGAAAATAACATCAGTCTAATCTGAATTATTAACATTTAATAGATGTATTTACTAACCAGACATCAGACACAAACATCTTACAGGCAATTCAAACACATTCTATACTCTTTAAAGGTTCAGTGTGTAGATTGTAGTGACATCTAGTGGTGAAGTGTCATGTTGCAGCTGAAGTATGTAAATATAAAGTATTTAAATATAAAGTATTTAAATATAAAGTATTTAAATATAAAGGCCCATTCTAGAGTAAAGAAAACAGAGATTTGTATAATTTAGATGAAACACACTCGTGAAAACATCACTAGGATTATTTTATATTTACTTTCTAGAAATAGATCTTTTCACCTGAATCTTACACACTGGACCAAAATCTTGAACTCGGCCTGACGACAGGAGATTTGGGCAATTTTTTTAACGAGATGTGAATCTGGACGCCAGCGAAATTAAAGACAACAAAACCTCCATCACAAAACTGATTTCAAATTTTTTTAACTCTGCAGGTTATTTGGTTAAAGATCAAATCATATCTCTTTCAACGAATCTCAATATATTTTAGTTTACGAACTAACGTTTAGGCCACATTTCTGATTCCTTTGTTAAACTCTTGGTTCATTACAATATAAAATAAAACCTGAGGTTCCTCATATGAACATTGTTCCTCTTAACGTCGACTGAAGCCACAGAATCAGACGGAAGCAGCTACAACAGAACGTTGACACAGACCGAACTGAAAGTCCCTGTCGCTGCTGATTGAGAGTTCGAATGTTACGCAGTGACAGTGAAGGCAGCAGTCGTTAAACAGGAAGCAGGAGGAGAGAACGAGAACATGCAGGCGACATGCAGGCTACAAGAGAAGCTAGTTTCAGATCAGCTGGTTCTGATCCGACACAACCGGCAGGAATCAAACACCAAACCCTGCCAGAGCGGAGGATGGTCACATGATCGCTGCTCATTAAAAGCTCCAGCAAATAAACCTGTGAAGCATCTGGATTCATTCACCTCACGCTGATGTTTTCACTGAGCAGTCGAGTAAATTATTAATTATTAAACAATTCAGTCAGAAATTTTACTTGAATATTTGATTCACTCAGTCCAGATCAATTGTTATTATTATTATAATATTAAGGAGTCGTGTTCATGTCCGAGTCGCTCGGTTGGAGAACCTGAGCTGATGCTTCACTCGCCAGTAGGGGGCAGAGCCTGTGCTCATCTCATGAAGAAGTGAAGTGACCTGCACCTTCAGGAGGAACAGCAGGAGTCCAGAGTCTCCTACACCTCCACAGACAAACGCTACCTCCACACACCGTGCACGTCGTCATGTGATACACCGTGCACGTCGTCATGTGACACACCGTGCACGTCGTCATGTGATACACCGTGCACGTCGTCATGTGATACACCGTGCACGTCGTCATGTGACACACCGTGCACGTCGTCCTAATTCAAGTATTGACTAGTGCTGCTTTAGGTCATTTCTCTGAATTCCTCAGGAATCTAAACATGCTTTACTCGGCCGTTAACCAGCAGGAGAGAGAGAGGCGGGATGAGAGGGGTGAGTGGTGGGGGGAAGGAGGAGAGGGAGGGTCTCTGAGCAGCCACTAGGGGGCAGCAGACAGTCAAACATCAATGTCAAGCGTTCCTCTCTGTATGGGGGGGGGACTGGGGGAGTTGTCATGCATGTTTTTCCCCCCCCACACCCCCTGGGTTCAGACTGATGTTAGAGGGCAGGTTTGGCGGCGCTGGGCGAGGCGTTCAGGCGACGCCTGTTAAAGTGGCACGCGGTGTAAAAGGTGCTGGGGGGAGGAGGGGGTTGTGCTGCTGCGGTTTGCTGGGACGTTGGCGTGATGAAGAGAACACGTCTCAGAGGTCGACGACAACATGCTGTTAACTGGTCAGCTGCTTTTTAACATTAGTCAAACACGCTGATTAGTAGGTGGAGATCAGGTGGCAGCGGCTCGAACACAGGTCACATCACAGTCTGACACACGAGTGATCCAAACAGGAAGTTCAAACTAAAACATCAGGTGATCGACAGTGAACGTCCGTCACTGGCCTCACACTCACCCCTCGCTCTCGAGACTTGGCGTTGAACTTCACCGTCTTTAGTCTCGCTCGCTCCTTCTTCTCAACGCTGTGGGCGGACAGGAGAAAAGGTCAAAGGTCAGCAGAGGTCACCAGGTTGGTTCCATCACAGAACTTCGCTGCAGCTCGACACAGAACCAACCGAGCTCGAGTTCATCCGTCATTCTCTTCCTGAACTTTAGAAAGAAATTCTGTACACGTAGAAAACTGTTCACTCAGCCAGTGGACCAGGACTCGTTCACACCTCGTTTGGGTTATACAATATATACTACTAATAACAATAATAATGTGAACTGACCGTCTTTTGCTGGGGATGACCCCCACCTCCTCCACCTCCCCCTGTGCCGTCAGCTGTCTGGCCTGCCACCACTCGTCGTCGGAGGCGTTGACCACGTGAAGGATGTCTCCAAACTTAAAGTTGAGTCCCTGACTGGGCAGACCGGAGTCTCTGGTCTTATCGTAGTCAAACAGAGCTCTGCAGCACAAACACGTTTTTATCAATGATCGTCACAAACTATAAAACAAACCACAGCTCTGAGGATAAGACGACCATCAGGTAAAATCTACTTCTGTTGTGCTGTTGGATTCTTCATTAAAATCTTGAGCAACTTAATGAAAACATCGAATTAAAATAGAACGTAATTAGTAATAAGTTAAGTATCTTGTTGACATATGGAGCTCAGTGAAAAATCTTTAATTCAGAATATTTGATATAATTCAATCAAACTTTATGTCATCAATATATTCGTTGATTTGTCAGCAAATATCTTCCCATTTACCTTCCTGGAGCTCATCTGTGTCGACACTGATGGTAAAATCAACAATGAACCTTTAACCTGTCGCATTTTAATTGTTCTGTCTGCGACTGTCATGTAAAACAATAATGATAATAATAAGAAAAATTATGAAAATTATAATGATAATGATGTTGGTGTTGAATATGTGTAATATTTTCTATTCTTGCCTCAGCAATAGATCTTTTTTATAATAAATTAAATTGAAGATTTTCTCTATAACTGACAACAGAAGCACAAACTTTCTGTTTCATTGTTGTTTTTCAGAATAAAAGTCAGATATTTTAGCTTGTAAATAAACCGTTAGTATGGAGTCACTTCCACACACTGATGTGAGCGATGGGATCAGTCAGGATTTGTTAGCGTCAGTTACAGGAGCGTAGATCTCACCTGACGTACAGCGACCTCTTCTGACTTGTCCGCAAAGATCCAGATCCAGAACTGATGCTGCTGTTCATCATCTGCTCCCGCAGGTCGTGGATCTTTGCCTCAAAGCGACTGTACTCTGAACAAGGAGGAAACTTACTGCTCATCCACAAAACTCTTCAACATTTAGCTGAATAATTACTCATTAATCATCTTCATATCATTTTAGAACCAGATCGATTTCAGTGGAAGACTCCTTTAACAGCGAGGCGTCTTCATGAAGCGACAGACACATGAGACATAAGAAGCTTTCAGGACGTCTGGTGTTTGTGGTTTTAATCATGGCCGTGTTTTTAACGATCAGTGAATCATTAATGAAAGATTCCATTTGAATGAATCATTGATAACTTCAACCTGAACTTGATCATCAGGGTCCACACTTGACTCTTCTCTACTTGTTGTACCATGTAGAGTGTATAACGTGTATTTATACTGCGAGTGGGTCTCACCCTCTGGTCTGTAGTGGGCAATGATGGTCACCGTCTGTCCTGCGTTCTTCAGGGCGGCGGCGGCCTGTTCGTGGGTGGCGTTACGGAGGTCCACTCCGTTCACCTGGAAGCAGCATATATACCATATAACAGATATATGTATATAGTACATATATATATATATATACATGTGTGTGTGAGTGGACGTACTGAGACAAGTCTGTCTCCCTTCCTCAGCTCTCCACAGAGGTCGGCTGGTCCCCCTGCGAGGATGAAGGAGATGAAGATCCCCTCTCCATCCTCCCCGCCCACGATGTTGAAGCCCAGGCCCGTCGCTCCGCGGTGCAGCACCACCTTCCTTGGCTCCCTGTTGGACCACAGCAGCTGTCAATCATCTGACCGCTCTGTTTAGAATCTGTAAACAGTGTTTACAGATTCTAAACATGATGAGTGAACAGAACTGACACCAGGTCAGATTACTGCCGTGACGACATCATCTTCATTATCAGATATGAAACAACACATCTATGGGGGGGTGCGTGTGTGTGTGTGTGTGTGCGTCTGTGCGTGTGTGTGTGTGTGGGGGGGTGCAGTTTAAAGATTCATTTGAAAGTTTCTATACATTTCCTCCTCTCTTTTATTTGAGTTTATAGTTAACCTGTATAAATCAAACCTCAGTTACATGATTTGTCAGGACGTACATACAACAACATGCGTGTTTGATGATATATAAATCGTAGCCGTCAGGAATACACACGTTCTCTACTTCAGACACATGCACTGTGTGCATCTGCAGGTTTGAACCAGCAGAGGGCAGAGCAGCTGTGTCCCTACATACAGCTTCTGTACATTTGAATATTTCAGATTCTCTTCACAGTAAATTAATCAAACACATTATTTCTGCAATAAAAGAACAAACCTGGAACAATAATCTTATAGTATCTTTTATTACAGTATTATAAGTGAATACTGTGATTTACACAGCGTGGTGAGTTCAGTTGTTGACTTTGTCTGGTTTAATTAACATGAAATAATTTAAATCAATCTGACACAGTGATCGTCCAGGAAGTCAACAGCTATATACAAATTCAATTTAAGAGATTTTAATTCCACTTAAAATTCAATTTAAGACGAAACGCTTGATGAAATTAATTAAATATTACATGTTAGTTTATATATTTTATGTGTTCATGTAAATGATGGTTGTAAAAACATCCTTGAAGCAGTAAACAGAAAGTAAAAACTTATAATTAATGAAAGATGAATTAATTAATAAATAGATACAAAATTAATGAATAAAGATGAATACAAAATTACAGGTTCGATCACACACCAGTTGTTTATTTCATTGGTTGTGTCTTATTCAAATTAGCTAAGACTTATTTTTCATATTTCAACTTTTACTTGGTGATTTAATTTACAGTTATAACAGTTTTACTGTTAAAATATCTGGTTATTGAATTAAATTTAAACACAACCTTTAATTTTCAAATCTACATGAAAAAAAGCAGGAGGTATTTTGTTATCAGTGTCAGAAGATTTACAGCCGGAGCAGAGATCTCACCGTGTGACATCGTCGTCTCCCAGCATGCTCTTTGGGGTCGGGGAGTAGCGTCCAGAGGACGCCGGTGGGGGCAGGGCCTGACCGAGGAAGTTGGGGGGGCTGATATGGTTGTCCATGTGCTGCGAGTACGCTGAAACACACAAAGACGACGAGTCGGGTCAGAGCTTCAGGAGCTGAAAACACACTTCAGAGTTTCTCACCTATCAGGCTACTGTTACCACCTGATTGGACGAGGCGCCGCTGAGGAGGTCGTAAACTAAACCACCGACTGAGAACTCGTCTGAGAACTCATTTGACCTGTTTATGTTTGTTTATATCAGACTTGGGCTGATGAGGTCGAATATGATGCAGATGCAAAATGACACACGTTCCTGTTGTTGTGAACGAGTCGGACCCGACAACCTGCTGCTGCTGCTTCACAAACACCAACTACACAACATGTACACACACTGTTTTACAGACTCATGTGTGAAAACAGTTTGTTTCTCTGATTTATAAAATCAATCACAGTGTATTTAACTGAACAACTCTGTCATTTGTATCTTCTGTTCTGTGTCTGTAAAATCTGAGGTGGTTGATGTGAACTGTCCCCGTTAAATAAACTAATGAATAAATAGAAAATATGTTATAATATCACAAACCACAGTAAAGAATCTGTTGAAGCACATTTTATCATCGGCCTAATGTTCGCTCCTGATCAGAAGTAGAAAGAAAAACACTGAAAAGTCCTTGAGATAATGAATATTATGGTTTTGCGCGACACAAATTGACGCCAGGAAGCGGTTGTGTTTTCAGAGGTTCATGAACGCAGCTCGACGACCGGAGAATTCAAAACAGGAAACTCCACCATGACAGATAATCTGATCTCATCTCTCAGGATCTGATCTGTGTAATTGGTGATGGGAACGCCGGCCATCTAGTCTGTCTGTGTGTCCCTGCGGCTGCTGTGGTGGAGTCAGAGTGAACTCAACAGAATTATTTCTCTTTCGTCAGATCTGGTTCAGATCTTTGTCATCCCCCCCCCGTACTGCAGCGCCGCTCATTAGCTACAGCGACAGCAGCTGAAGCTTGTGATGCAGCTCAGCGCTCGCTGATTGGATTTGAAGCTCGTCCTTCACGCGTCTCAACCTCCACATAAGCATTGGTGGTGGCGGGGGAGAGAAGAGGAGGGGTCTGTGGTATCATGCAGGGATTGAAGCTGGGTGGCGGAAGGGTCTGTGACAACATGGCGTCTGAGGGGATCGATGGCTGACATCTTCGCGGTGAAGACTAAATCGTCACACCAACATGGCTGCTACAGGACGTCTCCGCTATACAAATTAAATTAAATTGAGAATTGTTTCCGATCAGTTTAACCTACGAGGAACATCGAGGGTCAATGTGCCGTCATATTGTCTCTGATCGTTTCCTGGACGACGCTCCTCCTCATTGGTCCAGGTCGTCCGTCAGCAGCTCCACGCTAAGCTTCAACAGGGGACTCGTTGGGAACAGATCCAGAGTTTGTCCTCATATATACCTTTAAGACTGAGTTCGTCATCTAAGTGCTTCTCCCTTAAGAGCCAGATGAGACGTTTGCATGTTTGATATGTTTTATATGATGTCAGACGATGGCTGACGATCTAAGCAACAGGAGCGATATTAGAGCAGATTACAGAGCAGATGAACACAAGAAACTAGAATGAAGAGACGTCTTTGAGGAGCAGGAAGAAGAGCAGGGGAGCAGGATCTCTGCCAGTTTGCTAGATTTATGTTTTGTTTTTTAAATGTCAATATTAAATATTTTAATTTCACGTCTCTATCTGCTTCAGAAGCTGAGAAAATTAGGTTTTTGTAAACGTTGTTACTGTGAGCTCAGGTTTTAGAGGGAGTTTTGTTTAGCAGCTTCGATCTGAATGGGTTAAACTAATCCTCAGTTTATCTGGTGACTGTAGAGACAAAAGATTGAACTTTATTTCACAGTTCTGTTTCCTTTAAATTCGCTGAACGTTTCCTGTAAAGAATCATGTTGTTTGTTTCTAATTATAAGAAAAATAGAGTCAAAATTCGGAGACAGTTATTTTGACTGAATCCAGTTGGTTGTGTTGAGTTTATTATGGATTTACATGTATTATTCATTCTGAATTCTCTTTGTGTAGCGCCCTGTATTATGAAGACCTGTGTTCACCTGTCGCAGGTGTAACCACAACGTTTTATCCTCATCAGCAAAAGGTGTCGTAGCCGGAGGAAACAAGGTGAAACCCACAGAAACCCAGTTCCTGGTTCGTTACGTGGGGGAGGAAAAGGGAAGTGGTCACTCACAGTTGGTGAGGTCGGGCGGGGCGAAGCTGTCGTTCATGAAGACACTGTTGGGTTTAGCCACTTTCAAGTAGACCACGTCAGGAGTGTTTTTCAAGGCAGTGACGGCGTGTTCGTGGCTCACCTCCTCCAGGCAAGCGCTGTTCACCTGAAAGAAGGCGACAGTCAATACAAAATATAATATAAAACAAATCTCACAGTAAAGGAAACTCATCAACAGCTACAGCTTCACTGTGATGTATATTATCCATTCGGAAATAAATGTAAATACTTTTCTCACATTAAATGAATCACTAATGAAATTTAGTTTTTTTTATTAAACAATCTTCTTAAGCTGCTGTATTTTAATGAACGACTATTTGTTAAATAGAATTTCCGTCCTGCGGTAGTTTGTCTTCACCAGCCAGTTCTTTCACAGTCTCATGACGTCACTGTGACCTTTGACCTCGAACCTAATCAATTAATCTGTGAGTTTAAATAAACATTTGAAACTCATTTGAAGAAATTCCCTCTGGGTGTTCGTGAGATATCTTGTTCACAAGAATAAGACGGATGGACAACCTGAAAAGGTAACGCCTCCTGCCACTGGGTGTCGCTGGTGTGGAGATAAGAGAGCTCCGGATGAACTCTGCTCATAAACAAACATCTTAAAAGTCTTGTGACTGAATCTTAAAGGTTTTTTCTGTCGCTGGTTGAACATTGTGGATAAAACCTGTGAGGATGTGAGAGTCCTTACAGCCAGTAGTTTGTCTCCGATCTGCAGCCGCCCGTCTTTATGTGCGGCTCCACCTTCGATGATCTTGGTGACGTAGATGCTGTTGTCGCCCGGGATGTGCTGGTTCCCCACTCCGCCTGCTATGCTGAAGCCGAGACCTGCAACACGCCAGGACCAGGTGGACAGGGAGTGAGGGGATGGACTCGTCTGACTGAGAATTTAAAGTGATCCTCACGCTGCAGCGTCTGTTACCTTTGGGTCCTTTCACCAGTTTGAGCTCCATCACCTTCTCAGAGACAGGTTTCCTCCGGCGGACGTAGAGTCGGACCAGAGAACCAGCCTCCTTCAGGGCCTCCACTGCTCGGCTGTGGGTCACGTCTCGAACATCCGCCTCGTTAACTCTCAGGATGACGTCATTAACCCTGAAACACACACACACCGCCCGCTGTCAATCACCTCAGCGCCTGATACAAACCTCAGTCACTGAAAGTCCAGTTTCAGTGTTTCTGCAGGGTTCAAGTTGAGCTACTGTAAAACACATGGCTGCCTCCGTAGAGAGGACCCGCTCCTGGTGTATATATAAAGTATGTAAATACAAAGTATTTATATATAAAGAATTTAAATATAAAGAATTTAAATATAAAGGATGTAAATATAAAGGATGTAAATATAAAGGGCTGATTCGAGGGTAAAGAAAACAACAAGTCGTAGAATTTAGATGAAACACCATATAGTCAAGTCCTCCGTCTTCTACCTCTTCATGTCGTGATGACGTCACATTGTGTTACGAGCGGTGAAAAACATGAAGCGCTCCGTGGAGCCAGAGTCGGGACAGGAGCAGAGAAAAATGCTCACTGTCTTATTGCTTATTGAGAAAAATCTTTAGTCCATGTTTCTATATTTAGAAATCTTAAGGACTAGTATGTTTTATGTGTTTACTGATGCAAAACACATAAGATTTTTGTATTTAAATTTCTTCAACAGTTTGAGAACTTGAATCGATTATCGTGGTTTATGACAGAACCTTTCTACTGAGGTTGTACAGATTTTATAGACATTTGAAGAGTCTCCAGGAAACGACACCACAGGAAGTAAGTGTGAACACTGGAGGAACAAGTAAGACTCATTCTCACTTTTCTTGCTCTGTCTGATATTCCATGTTTCTGTCTCAGACTCTCGACCTGAACTTTCAGACGGACACATGAGCTTCACTTTTAAAGCAACCTGAGAGTCCACAGCCCCCCCACCAACCACCTCCACCTGGGTCAGGTGTGTCAGACTCCAGCCGCTGCATTATGGATGAACCAGTGAAAGGCAACGTGACACAGCAGGGGTTTCTGGGTAATAGACACCAGCTTCTAACGTCGGACTCAACACGTGTCATCAACTCTTCTGCGGAGTCGCCTGATGAATCTGAGACCAGTGTCTCCAGACGTTTATCCCCGAGTTTGGTCTCCACCGGCTCCTCTTCAGCGGCTACATGCTGCGCCATGTTCACCGGCTGCTCTCTGGCCGAGTCTGTAGGTGTTGGCTCGTGGACAGAAGCTTCTTCTTCTATACACTCACTTTATACACATTCACTGATGGGCTTTGTATAAGCTGAAACGCAATGTGTGTGTGTGTGTTTTCTCACCTGAGCCGTCCATCCTGGGCGGCGGCTCCTCCAGGTATGACTTTGGTGATGAAGATGCTGGGGTCTTCACCGATGTGGGGGTTGTCTGTGCCGCCAGCGATGCTAAAGCCCAGCCCCGAGTTTCCCTGGAAACCACAGACGCTTGTGGTTAAAAACATGTTAACGCTCAAACTAAATTAAACCAAAAAAAATGTCATAGTTCAGATAACTTATGGATTTAAGAAATATTTAGTTAATGTTTCTGTATTTAGAAATCTTTAGGATCAATATGTTTTATGTTTAAATTTATTATATTTTTAAATTTCTAACATAGTTTCAGTGGTTTACTGACTTGCAGAACATTTGAGCTGAGGTTGTACAGATTTGAGAGAAATTACAAACAAAATAACAAAATGTAAAAATATCAATGTAGACACTGGAGGTTTCTACTGCAGAGGGTTAACTCAGAATTAAAATATTTTACTTGTTTTAGAAACCTGATCTTAAACCTAACAACCACTACTTATCGAATTTGACATTGTTTTTATATTTCAATATATTATGAATTGTTCTTATGGTTCAAATTTTGTATATAACCATATTCTACTGATCTTAATCTACTCAAACCATCCACATGAAATATTAGATTTTATTAATTAAGTCTTTTCTCCTGCAAGACTCAGCTGACAGAGACGGTTTTTATTTACACCTGAAGAAGCAGAAAAAACTCAGGATTAAAACACAGCTGTGTAACACACACACACACACACACACACACACACACACACACACACACACACACACACACACACACACACACACACACACACACACACACACACACACACACACACACACACACACACACACGTCCTGTAGGTTTTGTAAAGACCACAGTTGGTCCTCAGAGTTTAAAAGTGCCAAAGTAAAAGTCTTGTGTCAAAGTCAAATTAACAGTGTGAGCTGCCAGGAGTCGCTCATTTCTATGTGCGAGGCGAACGCTCTGAGTTATGGACTGCGGCTCGTTTATGAGGCTCGTAAAGACGCGTTAGAGTTACAGTGGGTCCATCCTCTAACAACATGGCCGTGATTCACAGAGAAATAAAAGGACGGCTGCTTGTCGCCTTACCCTCTCCAGCGTGATCTCCTCGTACTCATAATCGGCCTCCGTCCCGTTCACCTGCACACACACGAGATTTATCAGTCAATTACCAGACAGGACACTTTGATAAATCCACAGGGGGTTCATCTCCCCAGCCATCAGCAGAGTGAAGACAGTCGCAGTGAGGATACCGCGTCTTTAACCTTCACAAGATATTTAAAATCCACGTTCATTGTTGGACACATATGAACCAACGTGAGTATAACTGGCGACAGGGATTCTGCAGAGATCAACGGAATTAAAAACATGTCAAATGTAATTCAACACCTGATTCTTAATGTCAGGTGATCATGCTGAACTCACGTATGGAGGCGTGTCCAGGCTGTCCGTGTTCACCACCACAGGCGGAGGATTGGCCTGAGGAGAGAAGAGACATCACAGCGTCACAAAACATCTTCACTCTATAAACCCCCCCATCAACATCCATGCACAAACCCTGAGCTCCACCCACACACACTGAACGCAGGCTGTCCGCTGTGCAGCGCCAACAACACACTCGCTCTCCTCATGATGCTACAGACTTGTACGTACGTGGTGGCATTTCACACTGCAGAAGATGCAGTGCTGAAGCATGAAGCCTAAGATCAACTCAAACAAATCCTGCAGGATGGGGAGACTGCTCCGTCACTTCTTCTTCTTCTAGAACCTCCTAAAATCAATCACTCCCTCGCTCACTCCCTCGCTCGGGTTCTGTCTGCCTCGGTTGCTCGCTCACTCTCTGCCCGGGAGGAGCCAGATGGGCTCTCAAAAGTCAAATGGGGGAAGTGTGGCATTTCTCCCGCTGTTTCTATCTGTAATCTGCTCACTTCATCAGAGGCACAGCTGGACAGTAGACACGGAGCTGAACTCTACGCAGCCACGGCGGCGGCAGAAAGACGAGCAGCCAAATACAAGAAGAGATAAATCTACAGATGGAGGGAGCACAGAGAAAGACAAGTGGAGGGAAATAAAAGAGAAAACAAAAAAACCTGTGACGTCGGAGGGATGATGGTGGTCTCGGCTGGGATTGGCGAGATTGGGATCACAGGGATTATGGAGGAGGAAGGCGGGGCGGCCTCGGCCTGCTGAACAATAGCATGGTGAGGGGTCAAAGGTTAAACAAACACAGTGCAGCACAGATGAACAGCAGGAGGAGGAGGATGCATGTGGATGCTGACCGACAGGCGCTCGGTGTGACCCGACTCGTGTCTGCTTGTTGTGATCATGCTGAGGTGCCAGCTGGGCGGAGCTTGACCGCAGAGAGTCAGAGAGGTCGGCCAATCGCAGAACAACGTTTTGTGATTGACAGATTATCTGACACTTTCAGACAATGCTGATGTGACAAAGTCTGCACATCTGCTGCTCTAAGAAGATTAAAGCCATACCATTTGACCTGAGTGTGTGTGAGTGTGTGTGTGTGTGTGTGTGTGTGTGTGTGTGTGTGTGTGTGTGTGTGTTAAATCCTCAGTCCCTCGGTACAGTCTCAGCAGGGGGGGGGGGGGGGAATGTCCTTTTTCTGATTATTTAAAAAGCAGATATTTCAGTATTAACTCGGAGCAGCACTGACATCAGCACAGAGGGTCAAAGGTCACGTTCACTATTGCCCCAGCAACATGTTAGTGTGGCAGGTAGTTTATCCTGAGGGAGGTTAGTGAAATAAAAGGGTTCGTCCTCTGGAGAGCAGGACTGGGGTCAGGACCAAAGGTGGTGTTAAACTTTCCCAACGTTCGAATTTTACCATATGGTCATGTGACCATAACCGGTCACATGACATCCTGATGAGACCAGGAACAGTGGTGTAGACTAGTCACGAGGTTTAGCAGCTCGTCTGACACGCCCCCAAACAAATCAGGTAAAATTAGAGCGGAGGCCGATATTTCCTAAACACAGTGGAAGCGGTTGACCAATCACAACAGGGCAGGCCAATCAAAGCAGATCTGGCTTCATCAGGAGGCGGGTCTTAGAGACACAGGAGCTAAAACCAAGTGTTTGAGACAGAGGCTGAAAAGAAAAGTCTCAGGAGCTGATTTCACACATGAACTCTGTGAAACATGTTGTGTAGTCAGCGTTTGTGAAGCAGCAGCAGGTTGTCGGGTCCGACTCGTTCAAACAGGAACATGTGGGAACATCCAGGCGAGGGGCGGAGCCTGTAGAGCAGCAGGAGGCCGGACATGACGTATAAACTCTGCTGTGGAAAGATCAGTGTTGTTGTTTACAGCTCATCCACACCGGCGTCGGCCCTCATCACCAGAAGATCTGGAACCTCCTCGTGTTTCCAAGTTGACGTCTTCGTCTTCTACGTGTACGGCTCCTCTTCTTCATCCTGAGATGTTTGTGTTCTTCCAGTTTCACGTCCGTCACGTGTTAGAAACCTCATCAACACGTCCACTCGCTCACTGGGAAGCTTCCACACATTGTCCTGCTGTTTCCTCACATGGACTCACGAGGACATGTTACACACATTTTACCAGGAGGCTGCAGGAGAAGATCCAGAAAATGTCCAGAGACACTGACTCAGACATTTGTTCTCACAAACAGAACCTGCAGAACATGTGAGGAACACGTCAGGAACACGTCAGGAACACGTCCTGGGGTCAGGATGAACAATCTGATGCAGTGATTAAGAAGAACAATATTCTTCTTTTACTGAAGTTTCCTTTTTAACATTTGCTTGTGTACTGGATATTCTAACTTCTTCATGTGGCTACATGTGGAACTGCTCTCAACCTGTAGATGAACACGCTTTCATTTAAAAAGGATCACAACAACAAACAGCTGGAACCTTCTGCTCTATTTGTAAAACCTTTTAAAAACAGTAGAATTCTCACTTTTCATACGTGAAGTCTGTGTCGTTACTCACATCAAACTACATGAATAAAGAGGCGTGAGCGTGGGGCAGCCTTCAACACTGTGACCTCCGTTATGCAAGAGCAGGACCTCACCAAGCCGCTGGCAGGAAGTGCCGCTGTGTTTCGAAGAGGCTTAATAGTTTGTGCTGCAGCAGCAGAACCCGGAGCCCATGGAAAACAAACAGCCGCTAAAATTAGCCCCCGCACATTGACCGCATTGATCCTCCAGCCCTACATCTGGAGCCAGTGCTCAGAAAGCCGCTGGTAATGGGGCTTAATTGGTCCCAAAGAACACAAACGGGTTTGACAAACGTAGCAGCACACAGATGAGTTTGTTTTAATTTAACAACACGTGGGGGGTGCGAGTAACGGTCCAGTGAAGAGACCCGAGCTGACGAGCTCCAGAAGAAGGGATCAACAAAACAACTAATTAATCATCAACAATAATTCTGATCAACAGGTTTACTCAGTTATTATAATGTAAAATATAAATAAATGGGTTGTGACTAACTGACTTTATACAACACTGGACATTTAAAGCTGATCACGAAGACAACATGTATAATTTAAACATTAACTTCTTTTGAAGAATTGGAAAATATAGTTTGAGGTTTTAGTATTCATAATAAATTTGTCTATGTTATATTAAAGGATTTTGATTACACTTTAAACTAACTTAATGTCTTCTTTTCTTTATGTTTTCAGTATTTATATACAGACTTTTTCTTTATTTGTATCTGATGCAAACAGATTCTGATTGTTTCAGTGACTGATAAACCAAAAATTTTTTTAACATATGAATCTATAAATGAACTATGTAAGTGTGAAACAAAATCCAACTCCAAGCGTATAAAACAATTAGTTCAAGAAAAAAAACTATAAAATATGAATAAATAAGAAGCAGTGTTGAAAACTGATGAAATGACGGAGCAGAGACGAGCGTCTGCTTTTCAGCACATGGACTCGTCGTAGTAACTGAACCTGACTGACAGCAGAGGACACGGACACGCACGGACACGCAGGGACACGCACGGACACGCAGGGACACGCACGGACACGCACGGACACGCAGGGACACGCACGGACACGCAGGGACACGCACGGACACGCACAGACACACAGGGACACGCACGGACACGCACGGACACGCAGGGACACGCAGGGACACACAGGGACACGCACAGACACGCACAGACACGCAGGGACACGCAGGGACACGCACAGACACGCACAGACACGCAGGGACACGCACAGACACGCACGGACACGCAGGGACACGCAGGGACACGCAGGGACACGCACGGACACGCAGGGACACGCAGGGACACGCACGGACACGCACATTTTCATCCTCTACATGTTCAACAGTTCAAACGACCCTCCGACCTTTAACCAAAACATTTGATGCTAACAGTGATATGATGCCAAAGTTTCAGCATAAACGTGACAAATGAATCATGTTTCATTACTTCAGACACCAAAGTCTCCCAGCTTCAAACAGCAGCATGTCACACGTTGATACTGAAGTACCTTGCTGAAGGCAAACGGCACCCAGGGAATCTCCGTCCTGTTGGCGGCATAGCTGCTGCTGATGACTTTGGCGGTACTCTTGGTTGGGCTTTTCTTCACGCTGTCCCGCAGGTTGAGGAATCGGCTACGTGCTCGGCAGGACGCTGGCACAGTGCAGGCGGTAAAAGTCGACAGGGACGCCTGGACCTGTGGAGGTTTGGGCTGATGCTGTTGCTGCTGTCGGTGGAGTTCGATGGCGTGCTGCCTCTGGAGCGGGTGCAGGTGGGCAATGGACTCCTGCAGGTTGATGTTGACCCGCGGCAGCTTCTTCTCTGCGCCGTTCATGGCCTTGGAGGCGAACTCCTGCCGGGGGTAGTGCGTGGTCATCTTCCCGGAGGAGGCTCCCGGTTGGAGGAGGAGGTTCAGTGATAAATGATGGATGCTTCAGATTTGGACGAGCTTGTTGCGTATCTGCAGCAGAGGCAATTGATCCAAACTCACTCGTGTTACTCGAGCTTCAGCGCCGCAGCACAATAACACTCCCACTTTCCTTTCTCGCTTAACCCCCCTCTTCAGCTGCTCTTTCTCTGTGACACCCTCCCTCTCATCTTCTCTTGTTCCCAGCCAATTAATCAGCTTCAATGAGCGTGGCACATGTCAGCACGAGGATGGGGGTGGGGGTGGGGGGCGGCTCCACTGGGTGCATGAATAATCAATGTCGCCCCCGGATTCAGGCGCAGCGTCGTTCATGTCAGCGTCAGCAGCGAGGGAGGAATGTGACGAGGACTCGTGGTTAGCGACGGCATAAAAACCTGCCGGAGTTCGGAGGCTGACCGCGAGCTGCTGCTGACGACGTGCTGTTTAAGAGCCGCACCAGATTGTGTTGTTAGAAAAGCTGAATGGGAAAAATGAGCAGATCTGCCTTTAAATGAGCTCGAGTGTGTGCAGAGTTGTGTCTGTGTCTCCAACATTTCACTGCTCTCAGAGATTTTACAGTCGAGGAAGTGAAAATGTAAAGTTTGTTTCAACAACTGCTCCAGAGGAAAGATCACCTGGTTCATCCTCTGGAGAAAAGCCTGTACCGTACCTATGATTTGATTCTGACACCAAACCAACACTCTTCTGATCATTCAGGCTGCATCCACACTACTCTGAGAAATGTGTTTACATGTGCAGGAGACCAGATGTTATTAGAGCATCTGTAACAGTTCCCATGTCCAGAGGGACAGTGGTCACATGATATGTGATTTCAGGTGTGTTAGTGTGGACGGGGATTACAAATGATACTGAGCCTCATATGAACAGAGATTGTTTTAGTTTGAAAATATTCACAAATCACTTTTGGCCTCATAGATCTTAACGATCCTCAACAGAAACCTCCTCCAGAGTCTCAGTGGATCCCTCTCCCAGAACAGACACAACCAGATAGTTAACACTGAGATAGCATTAATAATTTATATCATATAAAAATAATAATAGATAACGTTTCATAATATTTCAACTATTTTGTGTTTCCATTACAATGTTCAAAATGTCCCAAACACTAAACTCAGAATGTAAAATAAGAATTTGATCTCATATCATCAACCATCTTCTCCTCTGAGCTCATATTTCCCACAGAAACATATAAAGTGACAGTGGGATCAGCTGAGAGCTGATTGGTTCAATACATGGACTTGATAGTATCCAGTCTTTGCGCTGGCTAGATCATGAATGGGCAAATTATTTATACATCACAAAATATGCCCCAGAATAACCCACATAGAGCGTTGACATGACAACAGGCGCTGTGCAGTTGGATGGAGGTCTGATTTCATAAGTGGATTTAAAATCCAGGAGGACGGCTGTGTTTTGGAGGGAGGAGCATTTCCAGATCTTTCCACGGTCGCTGCTGGGGGAAAAGACTCGCCGCTTTATAGACCCCTCAACGTTTCATGTGAACATACAACCAAGCTTTTAAGTCCCTGAACGCCTCATCTCCACATGCACAACTGAAGTTTTCAAAATATATTGATCTGCATCCATGTGAATATCTACATGTGTGGTTTGATGTATGAAAGTGTCGCGTGAACAATAAAGCAGGTTATTGTTTGTGAGCTCAGGCTCGATCAGAATCGACCCGCAGAGTTTAAGTGCAGGAATCTGGAAATCGAAGATTCATGACAATACGTTTAAATCAATACGTGTCACAGTGAATAAATAAACATGTGTTGAAACCCACTGAGAGAATCTCACTGAATCCACTCTGACGAGATTAGGATTAGTGCCCGAGCCCTGCTGTGGGTCTGCAGCGCCACCTACAGGCCACACACACATCAGCTCGGCTGCAGCTCCCATCAGCAACAACACGACGCACGCTTACAAAAAGGAAATACAAGCAGATCAGTAATTAGGCTTTTAAATGTTTGGTGCTGATAAAGCTTCACCTGTTGGCTACATCTGCATTTCAGAATAATGTGTCTCTCACTCTCATTATCATCATAGACATTTGATGGCTGGTTAGAGTATTAACATGTGTAGTAAACTGAACTGATTTTACTTCTAAAACTAGTAACTAAATAAGTGAGTCATTAAATACATAATTCAGAAGCTGTGAAACAGATGTTTTCTGGACTTTTTAAAGTTTCTGGAGGCATCAATGAAAAAAGAAACGCACCTAATGAAAACACCTGGAAAAACTAAATATAAAATAGTAATTTAAATATACTCACTACTCATGTAATCTGGTAATGTTTGTTTCCAGCCAGACCACAGACTGTAAATTGCGACATGACGGCCAAATCATTTGGATCGCCCCCTGGTGGCTGTCCACAGTGTAGGTAAAAAACCCTGCCTCTTCCATGTTAGCAGATGGGACATGGACCAAACAAAAAAATTCAAAAGTAAACATTAAATAAATGTTTCTCAAAGATGGTTTCTGTCATTTTAAGGTAGCTGAGACCGACTGATTGGTCGAGCGCATGTAGTGATCACACATCTCCACTGCATGATCACGAGTGCACGGACGGCTCGATATTCGTCTTTTTCAATCACTGACTGTCTTTATAGATCGGTGAAACAACATCATTGAATCTTTCTGTCCAAGTAAACTCAATTTGCTCAAACCCATTCGATTACCAGCGTGATTGATCAGTTTCCTCTCACAGCCGCTGATCAGATGTTGAGGTTTTCTCAGTACATGTGGATCTTCATATCGTTCTTTCTGGAATGACGGCAAGCGGGTTAACGGTTCAATAACCTGCGGCGGGCTGCAGGTGGCGGAGCGGCGTTGTCGGCACGAGCCACGCCTGACGCTCATGTTTCAACAGTGACGGTCCTGAACATATATCATGTGTCACATTAGCTTCTGTCAGGAAAAACAGTTTAAACTTCAGAGATTAACTCGTGTTTTTTCTCCTTTTACGCTGACATGTGATCAAACAGCTGTTTTCCTCCACAGATGAACATCACAACTCATGAGGGGTGTTTTCAGTGTTTCCTCTGTTTTAGCTCCGTGTTTGGTCTCCTCCACCACATGAGGGAATCATCTGGCTCTTCAGCAGCTAAGTCAGTAACAGTTCCACCTCGTCGTCGCTCCAAGAAAATAAATCCCTGCTCTGAATTTTCACCATCGCTGTTCCTCCTTTAGAGGAGTTTCTGTTACTAAGCAACCAACTGCAGAGGAGGATCTACTTCCTGTTTACATCACATGACCGGTGTAGGTGAATGGTCATGTGACGTGTCTGTGAAGATTCTAAGTCATCCAGGTCATGGTATCTTCAGACGTTGTAGTGGTGTGTGTGTGGCTTGTGTTTCTTGAAGATGTTTCATCTGTGAGGCTTCTTCAGAAGTCCAGTCGCCTACGTACACTTCAACAACTTCAGAGTCATGTGACACATACTTTCAGGTGTGTTAGTGTGGACAGAGGTCGATATAGTTTGAAATCGTGTCAGTGTGGATGGAACCTGTGTCAGAGGTTGTTACTGATGTTTCTGTGAGTGAAGATAAACAACAAGCTGCAGTTTGAGGTGATAATTCTGTCTTTTTCCTTCAATGTGCAGCTTCATGTCGTCTTCAGTGTCACCAACATTTAGGTTGTGCGTGTTGTTCTTCATGCCTGGTAATGTGCGTGTTTGAGGCAGTAAACAGAGAGGCAGCGGGGTAGCGCTGCGTGTCAGGAGCCTGGAGGTTGCTAGGCAACGCTGGGGAAGGCATGTGCTACTGCAGGGGTTCCACACATCTGGCTAGAACATGATGCTGCTGTTATGCAGGTGAATCTCTCCACATCCACACGCTGCCTCTGCACATCACGAAAAATAGAAGCTGCACAGGTGGCACCTGACTTCAGCAGTGACACGTTCTGTGATCAGGGAGATTCCAGATTCCAGAGATGAGCCACAGCTGCTGAAAACTCTGGAACATTTAGCAGCCCTGATTCCTCCAGACTCAACAGCACGCAGAGACGGAGAGCTCTGCTGCTCGCTGCTGCAGCCTTATCAACAAATCACCTCAGATCTCCAACCACACACACACACACACACACACACACTGTCTTCATGTTTCCACTTGTCTGTCTGATGATGACGACTAACACCAATCTGCTTCAAAACAGGACTGTGGACAACAGAGTTTCTAAACCTGCGGTGCAGAAATTAACCAGATGTGACGGATTCTGCATGAAACCTGATCAGGCACATGACGCAGCAGCAGCAGATCTCCTGGTGCAACTTTTCCACCTCTGCCTCATCCAGCAGCGTCACATCCACAGCCAGCGGACCCATAGTGACATTTACAACAACACACACACCGGTCAGAGTAGTGCATGATCAATGTACAAATGACTCATGCTACACGGTGCAGCACCTCCCCCTACCTCCTCACCTTCTGGAGGATTTATGTTTTTATGAATGGGGGGGGGTGGGGACCTACCAGTAGGCGCCGGTGGAGCCGCTTGGTTCTCCTCAGGGTGCCCATGATGCGGCGGCCCATCTTTTTGGCGTACCACACTGAGTTGAGCATGCTGCTTGTTGCTGCTGCTGTTGTTGCCGTGGTGAAGGTGGCGTGTCGCCTCCTTTGCGCCTCCTCTGGCTCCTGCAGCAGGCTGCGGGGTGGCGGAGGTGGTGCTGGCTGGAGAGCAGACGATGGGAGGGGGGCTTCAATCCACCTTGTGTCCCCCCTCCTTCCTCCTCTTCCTCACAGATACAGACAGGGAGCTGCAGAGGAGCTGATGGAGGAGCTGTTTCCGGGAGGGGGGGGGGGGGGAGCGGAGACACACTGAGGTCGTCCTCCTCCGGTTAGTTCATGAGTAGGTGGCGGCGGTAGACATTCGGTAATAAATGGTGGTCGTCAGACGCCAGACTTGACGGGAAAAAGAGAGAGAGGAGCCTCAGGGGGCGGATTAACCTGCCGGGGTGAGAGAGCATCGCTTAGCAGGTGGAGAGAGAGCAGCGGGTCCCAGCCTGTCTGAGTGGAGCAGACAGCAACAACAGACTGCAGGGCTGACGAGAGTCTGTGTTTAAAGAGAGCGCAGCCAGAGAGGAAGTTGGTCTTGTCTCTCTCTGCAGTCTGAAACCTCACGCTGCTCCTCCCCACTCGCTCCTTTCCAGTGGGGGGGGGGGACCTCTGTCCTACTTTAAACTAGAATGAGTTAACGGAGAAACTGCTGAGTTATCTCAGCTGTGATGAAAACATGGTGACTAAACTACATTTACACAACTCAGAGTCCAGTTAGTTACAGCATCTGGAGACGCACAATGAAAAAAAAAAAAAACACTAAATGAAAACTGGAAAAAACGACGTTAACTGTTTCACTACTCATGTAATCTGGTAATGTAGTAACTAACTGCTGAGTACTGACATAATTAGTGTAGTTATGACTTACTGAGTACTGATGTAATAATGTAGTAATAAATTACTGAGTACTGATGTATTACTGTAGTAATAAATTACTGAGTACTGATGTATTACTGTAGTAATAACGTACTGAGTACTGATGTATTACTGTTGTAATAACTGAGTACTGATGTATTACTGTAGTAATAACTTACTGAGTACTGATGTATTACTGTAGTAATAACGTACTGAGTACTGATGTATTACTGTTGTAATAACTGAGTACTGATGTATTACTGTTGTAATAACTGAGTACTGATGTATTACTGTAGTAATAACTTACCGAGTACTGATGTATTACTGTTGTAATAACTTACTGAGTACTGATGTATTACTGTAGTAATAACTTACTGAGTACTGATGTATTACTGTAGTAATAACTTACCGAGTACTGATGTATTACTGTTGTAATAACTGAGTACTGATGTATTACTGTAGTAATAACTTACCGAGTACTGATGTATTACTGTAGTAATAACCTACTGAGTACTGATGTATTACTGTTGTAATAACTGAGTACTGATGTATTACTGTTGTAATAACTTACTGAGTACTGATGTATTACTGTTGTAATAACTTACCGAGTACTGATGTATTACTGTAGTAATAACTTACCGAGTACTGATGTATTACTGTTGTAATAACTTACCGAGTACTGATGTATTACTGTTGTAATAACTTACCGAGTACTGATGTATTACTGTTGTAATAACTGAGTACTGATGTATTACTGTAGTAATAACTTACTGAGTACTGATGTATATAACTGTGACATGCCTATATTAACAAAATGTCCTGTTACTCATGAATACTTCACCATAATTAATTTCATGTATCACTCAACTGATTAAGTATCATCCAAACACAAAGTAGTCGTCAGTACAGATCAGGTCCTAACAACTTCTGATGAGTGTTGGTGTTTATTGTTAAAGTGTAAAGTGAGAGACTGGAGGGAGGACACTCAGAAACTCTCACAGGGTAAAAGACAACCGGACCTTTAATGAGCGTCCTGATCCCGAAGCAGTGGTGGTTATAATTATGCAGCGGCGGGACATCGCTAAAAAGATAAATGAGTGGAAGACACGAGTTGATTATGTTCCACTTCTACCGTCCAGGGTCCACTACCTTATGATGTTATGTTTTCACTAGAGGTCATCGCCCTGAGGAAATGTATTGATTTACATATCTGTGCAGATGACCCACATCCTGAAGACATGAGCCCAAGACAGCTGAAATGATCAAAACATAATCAACAGATTGGAGTTATTCCTCCAGAGCAAAAAGACAAAACGTGTCTTCAGTTTACAACAATATCTCAGGACACGTAGAGTGTTAGCGTCACCTCTGAGCCAAACACGGGACTCTATGCAAAGGTTTATAATCAAGTAATTAGTCTGAATTTATTAGTTGCATGCAAGAATTGTCAATTTATATATGCTGATATAAAAAAACGTACTAAATATACATTACAGAAAAGATGTGCATTTATACTCATACTGTATGTTACGATAATGCATCTTAAAATAGTCTTTATAATAGGTTGTATTTGTGTTTTCTTTTTATTAATATAAATACATTTCTTTTTTGTCGAAGGGTTGGACTTTATTTATCTATTTTTCATGTCAGCCGATACATTGTATGAGAATTTTTTGTGCCCAAACTTCGGTCCAACCATATATTTCAATATCGGGCTCTGATGGAAACGATTTTTGTATATTTATGTACGAGGCTGAAATTTGTCCAAAACTCCCCGATATTCACTGGAGACAAACGCCCCCCCCCAAAGATTATAGGATTTCCCTGATATTGCATGCGTGGCTGGAACCCTGCTGGCTGTACAGAGAGCCGACCTCTGACCCGTCCTCCCAGCATCCTCTGACGTGTCACTTCATGGCCTCTGAGTCCTTTGTCTTGGTGCTAAATATACATGAGAGCTGCTGTAAATCTTTGAGCTGCGGACAAACAGAAGGCCAGTCGTTCTGCATTTTACCATCAACCCCCCCCAACTCCGTCCACAACCCCCCAGCCCTGATACAGAAAGCCTCACTAAATCTGTCCTTGTCCTTCACTGCAGGTTCTACCCCATCCTCCTCCGCCGTCAGGATTTTCTTTGTCGGCATTCATCTCCTGTGTTGCCATGGTGCTGCTGAGGAGAGCGAGCAAGAGGAGGGAGCGATGAAAAAATGAAAGGAATATGTAAAAAAGGAGTGTACAGTTCGTCCTCCCAGCCGCTTGTGTCTTTGTGGGATGTAAGGATCCATTCATTGCTTTATCGTGGCGGAGGTGTTGGAGATAGCTGCTTGCTGACGTCAGGCCGGGGACAGGCGGCTGTCGCAGATCAAACGCACAGGAAACATTGAAGCACAGGATGTGGAGATTCTGCCACTGAAGACTATGGCAAACAGGAAAGTCACCACAGGTGAGCAGGTGACGTTCCCGTGAAGTGAAGGTCTCACTCTGCGACCACGCAGTCATCCAGCTGCTATGTTTAGTCTGATGTGAACCAAGTTATTCTAATTCTCAACTACAAAAATGTTAGGTCTCCACAACATGAATTATTCATGATTCAGGTTGAATCCTGTTCATTTCTTTCTTATTATAAAACAAACATCTTGGTATTATTACATCTAAATATTTTTATATGTATATTTATATGTAAAAGAGAAAATATTTTCTTTTACTGCCCATTTACTCATTCTGCGTCCATCACAAAGCTTCCTGGACTTTGTAACTTCCTCCCCTGTATATATACGGACTGTGCATTTGTGATCGTAGAGTGGAGCCGCGGTATTGAGGTCCCGCCCATGCATGAGCTCGACCAATCATGAGTAGGTCTCAGCTGTCAATCATCACGTCTCAGCCTGTTTTTATATCATCAAATAACTAGTTCAAACCAAATTGATCAGAAACACTTGAACAAACATCAGAGAGAGAAGAACGACCTGAAATGACAGAATCCATCTTTGATAAACATTTATTTAACGTCACCTTTGAGTTTTTAGTTTGCTCCATGTCCCATCTGCTAACATGGAGGAGGTTTATGACCTATACTGCAGTCGGACACCAGGGGGCGATGAAGACGATTGGCTTCACTTTCAGGAGCTGTCATGTCGTCCATCTTTATGAACAATCTGTGGACACGCCTTTTTCCTCAGTGACCTTCAGTTTTACTTTAGAGACAGACTGAACCAGGCCAGCTGCTAAGCCAAGCTAACCCCGTCCTGGTGTTCATGAACTCAAAGCTTCAGTACGACGGAAACAACCTGAAGGTAGCGATGGAACCACGAGATCAACTTTTCTCTTTGAACATGGAGGAAAATATGATGCTACATATTTTAACATGTTAAGAACACGACTGTAGCATGACAACAGCAGCACAGTGGGGTGGGTGGGGGTTACCTGGATTGGGGGGTAAGGGTTGGAGGAGCAGGAGGGGAGGGGGCTGTCCTCTCCGTGGGGGTAGAGGGTGGAGGACGTAGGGGAGGGGAGCTCCAGGGGCTGCTGTCCTAACGAACCGTCAAAGAGGCACTCCAGAGACACTACCTACAGGAGGGGGGAGGAAAGACGGCGTCTCGGAGAGGTCAAAATACAAGAAACTTATCAAAAGACAGAAAAAATATAAACAGAGTCAGGAGAGAACGTCAGCAACACGAAGACGGCGTTTAGAATGAGAGACGGAAAACAGAGAGAGAGAAGACGTGAGAGAGGGGGAGGAGGAGAGAGGGAGGGGGAGGGAGGGAGGGAGGGAGGGAGAGGGAGGGAGGAGGATGAAGAGGAGGGAGAGAGGATGAAGGAGGAGAGAGGACGAGCAAGAGGGAGAGAGGAGGATGAAGAGGAGGGGGAGAAAAGAGGAGAGAGGGAGGGAGGAGGATGAAGAGGAGGGAGAGAGGAGGATGAAGAGGAGAGAGGAAGAGCAAGAGGGAGGGAGGAGGATGAAGAGGAGGGAGAGAGGAGGATGAAGGAGAGAGGACGAGCAAGAGGGAGAGAGGAGGATGAAGAGGAGGGAGAGAGGATGAAGGAGGAGAGAGGACGAGCAAGAGGGAGAGAGGAGGATGAAGAGGAGGGAGAGAGGAGGATGAAGGAGAGAGGACGAGCAAGAGGGAGAGAGGAGGATGAAGAGGAGGGGGAGAAAAGAGGAGAGAGGGAGGGAGGAGGATGAAGAGGAGGGAGAGAGGAGGATGAAGAGGAGAGAGGACGAGCAAGAGGGAGAGAGGAGGATGAAGAGGAGGGGGAGAAAAGAGGAGAGAGGGAGGGAGGAGGATGATAAAAGGGATGAGGGAGGAGGAATGAGAGAGAACAGAAGAAACAGAAACTTTCTTTTTATTTCCATTCAAGTTATCGTCAAAGATGTTAAACGTGGACTCTGAGTTTCGGAAGATCAAATATTTTATCAGCCAATAATCGATCAGAATTGACGTCATGTTCTCGTCTCAGATTTACTGTTTCGCAGGATGAAGAGTTCCTGTGCAGCTCGTCGTCTCCTAACCTCTGACCTCAGATTCACGTCAGCTGTCCTTCTATCCTGACGCCACACGAGGGCAGAAGCTCTCCAGTGCTCATCCTGTTCTCATGCTGTGTCGCCACGGCAACATGAACACGTTAAAACATCAGATCTCAGCTGGTCGTCACCAGAAACTTTACGATTCCTCTCAGATTAAAAATCGTCAGGTCAGAAATAATAGAATCAATAGAATCGGGAAGATAAGTTCTTTGTATAAACTACAATTTATTCAAACTTGTTAATTTTGTGAACTTGTTAAGTGTTCATAAAAACTTTGACTTTGTGCTACATTAATAAAGTTATATAATTTATGAATTAATTATTTCTTACATTTTTATTCATTGTCCAGCGTAAGATGAAATCTTTTTGTCGGAGTTTCCCAAAACTATGTGAAAAATAGATCTCGTTTTTTTAAGTTTTTCACTTTTGTTTCAATTTGAGATATTTGACTTTTAAGGCGTTTCCAAATTCGACAGTCTTTGTGGACATGAGGGCTGAACTGAGACTTCGATCTGGGATCGCTTGGCTCAGGAACGTCCTTAGTGGCTCAGGAATGGAAGGATGAATTTGTCGGCCATGTTTGAAGGAGCCTTCGATATGAGACAGTGTAGTTGTGCCGCTGTGACTCAGTCGTTCTTCAAATGAACTGAGACAGCTTCAGTCTCATGTATGAGTCAAACCGCAGCCTACATTTCCCATGATGCAACTTCATTGCAGGGTGTCTTAAACAGCGTCAGACTTGATGAAGCTTACATAGACACAGAAGTTATTGATTATTAAGTGATAAGTGCAGATCCTGACTCGTTATTAAGTTGTATTAAACTGGTAGAGTGCCCCATTAACAGCACAAACACAAATAGTCGACTGTGACAAAGTGGTCACATGACACACAAACAGCAGCAATGGAGGACTAACATATGGACGAGAGTCATGTGACTGAGAGGACGACACGTTTGACTTCAAACCATATCTTGACAAATCAGCTGCGACATTTATCAGTGGTTATTGGTTCCATGTTGGTTTTGTCATTTTGTTGTTACAGTATGATCAACACAAAGTGGTGATTTTAACGTTATAATCCCTTCAGGAAACTTCTTAACCTGAAACCAGCAGCTGGATGAAAGTGAGTCTGATGTGTGAGTGAGAACATGAGAAAGTTTCCTCCTTCTCTCCCTGAACGTCTGTTCTCTGTGACTCTGCTGAGTGGGTTCCATCTCCTGTGAGAAGAACTGACTGAGAGTCAGCTTCAACTGTCACAACCAGCTGCAGCTGAAGAGTGAAGCTGAACTGAGATCAGTTAAAAAGACTCTGAAGTTATTAAAAACCAGAGTTTATCTCCAATATTCAGCAGGAAACTGTTAAAACATGAAGAGTTCTGAACAGAGTTTGGTGGATTTGTTACAGCAGCAGCTCTTCAGGGTCAGGAAGCAGAGGATCATGGGTAATATCCAGAGGGACGACTCAGTCAGAGTCAACACATTGATTCACTTTGTTTTTTCTACACATAAAAACCACTTCACCAATCAGACACAGAGCCCAACAGAGTTGATCACCACGCGTGGCTGCAGGGGGCGCTGTTGTTCAGTAACAGTTGGTGTTGATTTAAGCTGAAAGATGCTGATGGTGTGATTCATTCATTTCTTCAACTTGTTTCAAAAGAAGCTGAAACTGATCGAGGAGTCTCTGACTGAGGATGGTGTGTGTGTGTGTGTGTGTGTGTGTGTGTCTCTGTGTGTGTGTGTGTGACGGTGTTATGACAGGAGCAACAGGTACAGATGAGTACGAGCTTCAGAATCAGAGCAGTGTTTTAATGGACACATGTAAACCACATGGACAATCAACGCCCCCCATCCTCCGTGCATGTGTGCGTGTGTGAAGGTGACAAATGGACAGAAACAGTAGAAAATAGAATAGAAACAGAAACAGACAGAGGAGAAGCTCTGACTTTACTGGCTTCTGAAGCACAATGAATCTGAACTGTCGTACCACAGCTTTTACAGATGATCAGGTACAAACATACTGCGGCTGTGAAACACAAAGGTCATCCCTTTTCACGGAAGTCTGGAACGAGACGCTCATTATTTTCTCAGTGTTTGACGTTTCTCATCTGATGGATGACGTGAACGCTGACCACTGGACTTTCTACGCTGAAGTCGTGTTGCTCTCAGAACAAACGCCTGTTCACATCAGCTGAGGCCAGTAAAGAGTTTCCCCGCAGAGGAGTGACTACAGACAGACTGTCGCCTACCTTCATCGGTGAGATGTGAGCGTGGGTGACGTAGCCGTGCACATTCTCGATCTGGGAAAGGTTCTTCTCTGCTACCTGGACCAGCTCGGGCCCCCCCTCCTCCGTCAGCTGGGGGGAGCTCTGGTCCTGGGGGGACAAGTCCTCATCGTGGTGCCTGTACTTCTGAAACGCCAAGAAGAAGACTTATGTAGAATGATGTCATGGAGTGTTTGTATCTGTTTGATGTTTAAAGAATCAGTCCCTATTTACTTCAATTGTATTGGATCTGGCTGCAACAAAGTTTGTTGTGGACTCAAACACAATTCTCTCAAGGCGTTTGCAACGTGCTCACATAGGAACGGATGGACGTACAACCTGAAAACATTATGCCTCTGACCACTGGGTGTCGCCAGCGCGGAGACACAAACATGTAAACAAAAAGAGCACCTGATGAGGACGATGTGATGCTGACTGTTCACCAGTGAATTTTACAGATGCTGATTTAAGGACTCTTTGGCTTTGTTGTTGGCAGAACATTTACAAAACATTTTCTTGACACTGGTTTGAAGCTTGAGCTGCAGCAACTTTAATTATCTGACATGACAGTTCCACTTTAATCACCGATTCTATTCCACTTATGTCGGGGCAGAGGCCACCGATTAACAGCAGATTATACAACGGGAGACGATCTGACGGATACCCTCAGTGTCGACTCCACCATGTTGACAAGGACAAGCAGTGGCTGATGGTTATATATAATCCACTGTAGGATATAAGAATATAATCATGAGCTGACAGCTTGAATAAAAGTATTCTTATGAAGTCTGGACTACTGACGAGGTGTTTCAGGAGCTTCTGTGCTTTCTGTCGGGGGAGAGGAGCTCCCTTTACCACAGACTGCTCCTCTTAACTATGCAGAACTTTGACATTAAGAAAAACCTTCATAACACACTAGAGGAAAGAAACACTGAAAAACATATTATGTCTCCTCAAACATCCAGATTTAAATGAACAAGGTTCAGATGTGGTTTAAATCTTGAAATGCTTCACCTGGACCTTTTATCACGTGTCAGGAACATGTCCAGAATTCAGTTCAAGTCTGAAAACAGCTTTAATAATTCTAAGATTCTTTCAACTGTGGAATATCTTTCAAAGGTTGTAGCTAAAAGATGTGTTAAATAAATTAAATAAAGATCCCAGGTGAGAATTCTCAACATGAAAAAACATATTTCTTCCCTGATTCCTTGTTAATGAACACTTCTGATTGGTCACCTGCCAAACACACGTCCAAGGAGCTGCTGCTTATTTCACTTCCTCACATATTCTGAACTGTTGTTCTCACCTCCAACAGAGACACTAACATCTACTGTACAGCAGCTCGGACTGAATTTTGCATGACCACAGCGCGGCAGATGGAGGAGTGTCAGGAGGCTGCAGGCGAACTGAGCCGTCACGACACTCAAGAAAACAGCCAGAAAGAGGCTCATGACGACTGAGTCGAGAGAAGGAAGAGGGCGAAACAGACGGTTTGCTGAGCCCTCACAGGCCCGACCTGTCTGCCCTGTGCTGCTAAAGGTGAAGAAGTGGCACTTCTGTATGTCATTCTGATGATCTTTGAGCAGACAGAAAAGGGTGGAGATGTCCCTGCTGCAGCTACATGTCAATGTGTCCTTCAGTGAGACACTGCGCCCACTCGCTTTGGATGAGAGCGGCACAAATGTAAATGTGGAAGTAGGAGGCAGCGGGGAGCTGACACCGCCTCCTCCTCCTTGTCTCTCTGGGAGCTGTCGAGGAGGAGGAGGCCAAAAGCTGCTATAAATAGGAGCATCACCACAGAGCGGCTGTAGCAGGATGTTCAGGAGGAGGAGGAGGAGGAGGAGGAGGGTTACTGGATGATTCAGGGATGAGATGAAGAAGAAACAGAGGAATCTCCCACACAATCTAACTGGACTATACACTTTTCATTCTGTCCACTTTGCTGCCGTCTAGGGACAGACAGACACTAAACCACATTTCATGCAATTACACCTTTGAATTATTTGGTGTGTTCTGAACCATCAACCATCGTTCAACTAACATCCACCTGCATCTGCCCTCATGTTTCTGCCAACGATCAAATAAAATCTATTCACAGTTAAACACAAACAATCAGTTCATCAGGTCCAACTCATTAAAACAAATGAAAAGGAAAAGACAAACTCTAAATCTGGACGAGACGCTGGATCAGACGACCGACTGCAAAGAGCTGGAACCGCAAAGTTCATTGAGTCATTCTGACTTTCTCTTTATCATTAAATCTGCCTCGTCCGTCTCCGTCGACCGACCTGTGTATGGATACGTTTTCACTTGGAAGTCGCAGTGTTTAAGTTTGTGTGAGTATCTCTTCAGCTGCTTTCAGACATGCAGACTCTGCAGCTCCTCCTCCGGAGGTGAGACTCAGTTTCTCGTTCTCCTCCTGAGCTTCTGTATAAAGTCTAAATCCAGGAGATGTGAACACAGCAGAGGATCCTCCACCTGATTCACTGTGAGTGAGTGGGGGGGTGAGGAGCTTCTACCACGTGACAGACACAAATGAAGATGAATTCTTATCTGTGAGGAATTTGTCTCAAACTGAACGTTTTTCAGTTTTAGAAATCACAGAGCTCACTATCGACTTTCCGACTCCACAACCTACTGAGTGTGTGGTGGTGAAAGGAGTCGATGGCAGCCGATCAATTCACTTAATTAAGACCAGTTGTCATTGAGCAGAAGTTAGGAGGTAGGAGGAGCACAGGGGTTAATCAGTGGCAGCGGTGTGGTGGCGTTTCCGTTGGACCATCTAACCTTAAGAGCTCGACCAATCCCTCTGATTAACATCAGATCACCCAATAGATCCACTACGAGCCGTTTGAAACTGAGAGTTTCATTTGGAGCAGACCTGAGTTCAGTGGCTTTTTACAACCAGTGTTGGTTTTAAGAGTGTAAAGAGGAGATTCTGGTTCCAACAATGACGCTGCGCCCTCGTCCGATCCGCCACTTCCTCTCACCGGGGACTTGAAAGAAGCAGGCAGGTTTGACGTGTAAGGAAAGAATAATCAGCATCAGCTCAGTGGGTTCAGATAATGTGAAAACTTTATGAATCTGATATTAACAGTTAAATCAACCATCAGTGATATTATTTAAAACGTCTGAACGTCTCGCTGGGTTCTGCCGACGGAGCCCGACAGCCTCCGTCAGTACATCTCATGTGTGACTGTGTTTCTTTGGCCCGTTGGTGTTTCCCTGCAGAGCACATGTCAACCACACATGCACGTGCCTGCCAGCCTGCCACCGACGCACCCGACAGCCAATCACGCCTCGGCACTGGTGCAAACGCAGCCTCCGATTGGTCGGTTCAGTGAAGCATGAAGGGACAGGCACCCCGGACAGCCTATCGTGTCGCGTCAGGTCAAACGGTAAACGTCACGGCTCTGTGGCGGTGAGCGAAGAGGGTTTTGCCCCCTCAGCTGGTGTCTGACAGGTGCAGAGAAACAACTACAACAGTACTGACAACATGTTTATGTTTTAACGGTTTGAATGAAACGGATTCTGACGCGTGTTCATGATGAGTTCACGCCCTGCAGTTCTTCTGTACTCACGCACACAGATGACTTCTGCTCTGCATCACTTATGTGTTCTGATGCTCGGAATCTTCAGATTTCTACTTTCAAGGTTTAGAGAAACAGCGCGACTAAAAACATCTTCTGAGGATGTTTGGTTTCATCCACGAGGCTTCAGCTCAGATTTCTACTTTTTAAACACAGTCAAATTAACCCGTGACCTCACACACGCCCCCCCACGTGAACTGCCCCACTCTCTCTCCTCTCCGCTCCCGTACCGGTGGTGGAGCTCTGGAAGTTTCCACCCACCTTGCAGCCGAACATGAGGGAGATGGTGCTGTTGGTGCAGGCCACCTTGCAGTGGCACAGCATGGGTGAGAAACACTCCACCTTCTTCAAGCCGGGGGACATCTTTTCGGCGCCGGGGCAGTTGGCTGAGAGCCGCCTCCTCCGGGAGCGGTGCCGACTCCTCCCGCGCCGCCCAGCTCCGGCAGTGGCTCCCCCTGCACCACCTCCTCCTCCGCCTCCAGCCTCTCCACCTCCTCCTCCACTGCTGCTGCTGCTCCCTGCTCTCACCATCCGCCCTCATTCCTCGCTTCGCTCCATCGCGGCGGGGAGGAAACGACTCCCAGAGCTCTTCCTTCATCCAGGGAGAACCTCCCCCCTCCTCCTCGCCGCTGACCCCTCCTCCTCTTCCTCCCTCTTCTTCTTCTGGTAGAATATATTCCTCTCCCCCTTGACCTCCTCTCAGGCACTCGCCTTGACTCCTCTCTCCCTTGCTCTCCGGCTTGTTTTCCTCCTCTCTCCCTGTTATGTTGCCTCCCTCTCTCCCTCTCTTGCTCGCTCTCTCTCTCTCTCCTGACAGTGGTGGTGATGATGAGAGCCGGGGCGAGCGAGCAATGTTGTGTGTTTAGTGTGTGTCTCTGTGTGTGTGTGTTAAGCTTTCCTGTGGGGGTGTGATTGGTCACCAGGGAGAGGTGGGGGTGGGGGGTGTCACATGACTCATCAGAATGTAGGAGGGTTGAGAGAGAGAGAGAGAGAGAGAGAGAGAGAGAGAGAGAGAGAGAGAGAGAATCCTCAGGGAAGGTAGAGAGATGTAGGGCAGAGTCAGTGATGTGAATAGAGGAAGAAGAGGAAGATGAAGAGGAGGTGTGGAGCACCCGGAGACAGAGGAAGAGGAGGAGCAAAAAGATAAAGAGGAATAGGTTTCCCTCTGTTCTCGACCATCATCGTTACAACATTATCATTTGTATTATTATCAGAATCTCGAAGCTCTGAGACGCATTCCTCCGCCACGGCTAACGTCCTCACTTGCCATGTTTAAGAAATCGATAGAAGAATCCTGGATCTGCTCCAAACTGTACTGAGTGCTTTATGGGTCACGCCCACTCCTCCACAGGATTTCATGGAAATCTTTTCAGTAGTTTTTGACAAATATTCATTGAAAAATAATATCTCCAGTAGTAAAGACGAGGCCTGAGAGCTGACACAGGTGCCTTCAGATTAAATCCTTCAGAGGAGAGCGTGAGCTGCAAACTGTGGAGGTGACTTCACATGGACCAGCAGCACAACATCACTGTGGTCTGAACCTGAAGGGAAAACAAGTTGGAGCCATTCTTCTTCCTCCTCCTCTCTCTGTTTACTAGAGGATCCTCAACAGCTTTAGTGATGTTGTGCTGCTGAGTCACGTGAAGTCAGCTTTACGCAGGTTTTCTTTCAGGTTTTAGCGTAAAATGTTCACACACTTAACAATAAAGCACAAGATTATTGATTTTAAAGCACAAAGATGTCGGTAAAATGAACAGCTGGAAATGGTAAAATGTAGCTTTTCTCTTTTCAATTATCAATTAATTGTGCGTCCGAATCTTAAACCTTCATCAGACAGGAAGTGACACACAAAGGACGAGCTCACGAGTTGCCTCCATTTAAAAGAATTATGGTTTTGGAAAGTCTGCGCCAATTAGTTTCAATCTGGGTTTGCTGCCATCTGAGATCCTCATTATGAAGAGTCACACACACACACACACACACACACACACACACACACACACACACACACACACACACACACACACACACACACACACACACACACACACACACACACACACACACACACACACAGTGATAGCAGCTGACAGGTTCAGATGTGACGGTCTCCTTCTAAATTTACACATCGCTTACTACACAGTGTGTGTCTCCGGTGTGTGTGTGTCTCCGGTGTGTGTGTGTGTCTCTGGTGTGTGTGTGTGTGTGTGTGTCCTGACATTAACTACTGGTGTTGATTTACACTTCATGGACAGAAGTATTGGGACACCTACACTTTACACCTCCAGGAGCTTTTATGACTCTTTCTAAATCGGGCATTAGAGTGGAGCTGGTCCCCTCTTTGCATCGACAACACTCTGGATTGTCTCTGTGGGGATTTCTGCTCCTTCACCCAGGAGATGTTTGTGAGGTCTGAAGCTGGACCCGAGGGCTCAGACTCTTCTGGTTCAGGGACGGGGTTGAGGTCAGGGCTCTGTGGGACCAGTCCAGCTCTTCCACACCAAACTCACCCAGCCGAGCCCAACGGACCCGAGTCCTGCTGGAACGCAACACCTCCACAAACTGTTCCACAAAGGTGGAACCACATGAAGGTCCAGAACGTCCTGGTCAGCTGCAGCACTAAGATTTACCTTCAGGGGACCCCAGGTCCAACCAACGGGACTGAATCAAACACCTGAGTCTGAGGGGGTGCGTCCCAATACTTGTGTCCATATAGTGCACGAATGAAAGGGACTTCGTGGACAGTGTGTGGAGGTGGCTCCCCCTGCTGGACTTTACCCTACACAACAGCCGTTCATCACATCTTTTCTTTTTACCTTCAACATCTTGATGTTTTTGTTATTTTGTAAATGAGTTTATTTAAAAATGAAGAAAGTTGTGACACATGATGAAGAAAGTCAACAAATTATATTACATCATCTTCTTCGGTCTATTTCAGTCAACACTAAGGCCTCATTCAGACATTGTACCAAAAAGCTGAGGCCTCTGTCTTCTACCTATCATGACGTCATTTCATTATGTGTGGTGCGGAGTATGGGAATCATTTTAGAAAGATAGATAATTATAGATTGAATAGATGACAGTTTTTATGATCCTGTTGAAATCTCTCTATAATTAAAACATATATTATTTTTGCAGCAGAAAGTCGAGGGAGAGTTCTACTGAAGAGGTCAGAGGGTTAAACAGAGTAAAGATAAAATAAATACACACTTTGTCACAGACCAGAACAAAGTGGAGACAATCAACACGAGAAGCTGCTGCTCACGGTTTGTCCATCACAGCAGGACGACCGACCTGAGATCAGTTCAGGCTGCAAAGCAGCAGCGAGCACAGCCAGCCTGCGCGTTCAGGGGAAAGTGGTGCGAGCGCAGGGAGAGGAAGCTGCAGCTTTGTGATCTGCTCTCTGTGGGAAAGCAGGGAAGTCCATCAAAACGTCAAACGCTTCCTGTCCCCAACGACATTCGCCACCATCACAAACAGAGCAGAGTGCGTCAGAGCCCTCAAAAAAACAAAGCTCCTGCTGGGCAGCGGAGGAACAGGCCAAGAGATAAATCACCAAACTGCTGTGAGGAAGATTCACACCCGACTATGGATACCAGGACATTTCACCTTTAATCACATGACCTCAGCACAGCCAGATTCAAAAGGTCACAAAGCGTCACGGGGGGTTGACGTTACTCTCTGACATATTCATGATCTGACGTTTCTATACTGAGTGAACCGCTTCTGTGTTTATTCTATAAATCCAATGTTTGTCCATAATTTCACTTCAACAAATGTAAATGAATCATGTTGACAAAACTCTACCCTGCCCCCCCCCACTCCCATCTATCCCTCGCTCTCTCACACAGACACAAAGGAGAATCTATTATTCAGCGTTGATGCTGCAGATATGACAGTTCAGATTAATATGCAGCCAAACCAGAGTTTCTCCATCGGCATGAATACAGATGGGGGGGGGGGGGGGGATGCAGAGTGAAGCATCAACCTGGTAACTATGGTAACTGAACGCACTGTTTAACTAGTTTACAACAGGAAACTAGAACCTCGTATACATCAAAATTATCAGGTGTACAGGTATAAAAATACATATTAACACAACGCGAGTAAATCTGCTACAAAAAGAAAGAATAATGGACTGACTCCCGTTCCTCTCACTGCGTCAGGTTCGATGTCGACGGAACCTCGCTGTCTTGCAAGGACTGGATTCTGGAGTTGTGATAACGTGCTTTGTGAGGTCACAGTGACCCCTGACCTTTGACCAAGTCTGATCAGTTTATTCTTGAGTCTGATGTGAAATTGGGATCATGAGAACACGACGTCTGCAGCCTGAGCTCACTGGAGCCGTGGGAAGATGATGGGTACGAAAAATAATGTCAATCGTATTTTCTCGCTGAACTTAACTCTCAGCTGATCCGACTGAAACGTAACGTCATTCTTGAAAAGTCCAAAGTCGCAGTGTCCAGACAGAAAGTTGAATAAAGAGTCAGTTTCCCTCCTTCATCCTCTGATTTCATCAGAGCAGCCAGCCCACGCCTTCCCAGCATCCTCTCTGTTCCTCCTCCTCTCTAACCTCTCCTTCTGTTCGCCTCACCTCCCTGCGGTCTGCTGACAGCCGGCTGTGTGTGTGTTTGTTCAACACGCCCGGGTGCTCCTCTTGGCTTGTGTCTTCCTCCAGGTGCACGCACGCACGCACGCACGCACGCACGCACGCACGCACGCACGCACGCACGCACGCACGCACTTCTATCTATTGCTGTATATTTCTATTTCTTTATATTCCTTCACCCAAGTACTGCATGCTACTTATGTGTTGTCTTCTGCTGCTGTAACACTGCAAATGTCCCCATTGCAGGACTAATAAAAAACTTATCTTATCTTATTAAAAGATTCAAAAACTTTAACATTCGTTTTGACAAAAGAAAAAAATCTGAGAAAATTATCAATTCCTAAATTACAACTATATGAATAAAACAAAACAGATTTAGAAAACAAATTACATGTGAAAAATAACTTTATAAAAACTCAACGAAACTTTTATTCTAAATATAATCAAATAAAATTTGGTTGCTTAATGTCCCAGAGGGTGACGACACGTTAACTGTTCAATCTTTTTAAACACAGTAAAGAAAGTTCACCACAGCAGCCATCTCAGTCTCTGGAGCCGTTTTCAGACCTGAGCTCCAGGTGGAATCCAGAGACTCGTCTCCAGAGCTTCTCCAGAGTTTGTGTTTCACAGCTGAACAACACAGCAGCAGGTTTTCTGCACAGACTTGTTCACAGCATCAGATCCTCCTCCTGGTTCAGGTGAGAGGGGGGGCAGCCGGGTGCAGAGACAGAGACCGGAAGTGATGTGTTACCTCTGCTGCAGAGGTCATGTGATCATGTTGACATCACCTGACACCTTCAGCTCTGATCACCAGGAACTCTCCTCACATCTTCCTCTGTGTCTTCATCGTGTGTGTCAGCACTTCTTCACCAGAGAGTTGTTTGAGTTTCTTCATGTTTGTGTCCCGTGTTAGAAGCTCCTCCCCCCCCCCCCCCACTCAGTGAATCAGTGGAGGATCCTCTGCTGTGTTCACACTGCTCCTGGACTTAGACTTTATACAGGAGCTCAGGAGGAGGAAGACAAACTGAGTCTGATCCTCCAGAGAAGAGGGTCTGGGACACATTGTCCCAGAGGAGCAGTGACTCTGTCAATGCACACACTACGCTCATGTTATCATCATCACTACGCATCATTATAAAACAACTAAAAATTCCCATCAGCCCCTGCAGCTGTTCTCATGGTCATTTTCTGAAAACTACAGACTTTCCCTTTAACTTCCAGATGCTGCAGACTGTGTGTTTCATTCATATTGTGAGGACCAGCTTCAGGTTTAAACCGGCGTAGTGAGGACGGCACACTTCTCGCCACAGCCCGGCCGAGCCGCACACCAGGGGTCAGTTGCTCCAACAAGTCTGTCTGGACCTACTCTTTACAACTGACTTAACGTGAACTTAAGGAAAGTCTCAATTACACACAGTCTTAGAGATGCACATACATGTGAACGCCCACTTTATTGCCAATAGACGATGATCCCAGTACGATGGTCAGAGCGATCACAGATAACCAAGTGTCAACCCACCGGTTTTTACAAGCTCTTGGTGTTCTGTTGTTTTATTCTGTTCATGTATTTTAGTGTTTTTCTTTCTTGTGCCCGAGTCCAAGTGTCCATGTTTCCTGTGAGATTTGTTTAGTTTTTTTGAATGGCTGCAAAACTAATTTCCCCTCGGGGACGACAAAGTTGACATTACTGAACGACAAAGATGCTTATCAATAATATCAATCCGTCACTATCAGTGTTCTGAATGTTTTCCAGAACTGAGAAAGTACTCAAGAGGTTTCAAGGTTTTCCAGAAGAGCAGAGAAATATCAGCAGCAGGCTGAGTTTAAAGATCACACACACACACACAGTGAGGTCTCCATGACTTCAGAGCACATTACATTGATAACTAACCTTAACCATAGTCACTAATAACTAAATCCTAAACTAACCCTAAAACCTCTTCATCTAGAAATCCAATGATTTACTCTATGGGACCTTGTCCCCATAATGTGATTGTATAACACAAACATGTGCCCACAACATGAGTAATACCTGCCCACATGCAAACACACACCCGGCCAACACACACGGTTCTGAAGCCATCCTTATCAGGACCATGTATTGACTTCCACAGCCTAATGAAAACCTTATCCCTATCATTAAGCATGAGGAGTGTAGTCTCAGGACTGGGCTCTGGTCCTCATGGTGTGTACTGGTCCTGAAAGCGTGTCTCAGGGATACTGGAAAACAGAATACAAGTACACACACACACACACACACACACACACACACACACACACACACACACACACACACACACACACACACACACACACACACACACACACACACACACACACACACACACACACACACACACACACACACACACACACACACAAGGAATACGTTGCACCAAAACTCTCACATGTGGATGTTGGTCTCTCTGATTCGGAACTGATATAAGTCACAAAGATGCGATGTATCCCCGTACCAGTTCCAGAGAAGTGGTCTCCTCCAGCAGCCTCCACTGGTGAACTGGGCTGTTTTAGGGCGAACAGCGGTGAAGAGGCTGTTTTCTAACTAAGATCATTAAGAGATGATCCGAATGGAGAACACATGCGTCTTTAAACGATCATCGACAGGAACCGGGCTGTGAAACAGTTTTTCACGCGTTACCTTTGTCGTGACGATACAGATGCAGTCCATCGTTAGGAGCCGGGAGTGAAGCCCGGGACCTCCGCATCTCCACGACCGAACCACCGGCGGCAGAGTGCGTGTGGAGCGGGGAGCCTCCTCCCCCCTGGCCCGGCCCCGCGGAGCTCCGAGCGGCAGCAGGACTCACTGAAGCCCGCTCCTCTCCTCTGCACTGACGCTGCGTTCAGCAGCTGTGGGAAAACTCAGCACCCTGCAGCTGAACTCACATCTCCTCCAAGACAACCTTCTCCTCCAAGACAACCTTCACCTCCAAGACAACCTTCACCTCCAAGACAACCTTCTCCTCCAAGACAACCTTCTCCTCCAAGACAACCTTCACCTCCAAGACAACCTTCACCTCCAAGCTGCCCTCACACAGGTTACTCTAGATATACAGAGTAGATCGAGATCCATGAAGAATTCAACTAAAACTAAAAGCGTCCCATCTCACTGTTTAAAGAGACACTTCACACCTCAGAGTTTGAGCTGGACACTAAATGATATGACTGATCTTTGATGAAACACATTAATGCTGCTTTTAATATCACATTTATAAAAAATCCACATATATATTTTGGCCATGGCCCATAGCGCCACCTAGTGTTTCAAACTGTGTGGGACCTTTCAGGACCAGTGTTCACAGAGTCTCCACGTCAGGACATTTTTATATATTTACGAAAAAGTCTCTAATCAAAGGTGGGCGGCCCCCCCGCCGCCAGCGACCGCTCGTCAGTGTGAATCTGTGAAGCTGTTTCCAGGGAGACACATCACCCACAACTTAGGGTGAAATACACTTTAAATGAAGTGAAACTAATTCATGACTCCGCCTGCTGATCTGGATCCAAACCAAAATTCTTCTGACTCATCACATCCTTCTTCCAAGTTTACTGGGATCAGTGGTTTGTGTGATGTTAACAAACAAAGGACAGCCAGTCGTCCTCCGTAACGTGTCCCTGACCAGATTGGAGCGCTGCACGTTTAAAAACACACTGACCGCTTGTTACACGTATGACTCAGTGACACCCCCCCCCCCCCGTCCATGTGTGTCATGCCTCCTTTAATGTGCCACAGGAAGTGAAGTCACCAATGACAGAATCTTATAAACAAGATTTTCCTCAAATTAAGGAAATGGGTCAGAGTGATTGGCAACACACAACTTCTTCATTTTAATACAAACTTTTTTCTGACAACTGCTCGTCACTCTGAACTAAAATATCTCGACTCATACGGACTGTACAACCTTTATGATTCATACTTAAGATAATCAGGGTCTTTATTTTTCCTCTTTTCACTTGGACCTATCTTCTGGATTTTCTGTCGTCAGATCATCGTCTGAGCTTATCAGCAGAGTTCTCCGATGACTTTATACCACAGATTGTAAATAAAGATGGACAATATGACGGCTCCCGAAAGTGAGGACAAAACATTTTCATCGTCCCCTGGTGGCTGGCTGCAGTACAGGTCATTAACCTCCTCCATGTCAGCAGATGGGACATGGAGCAAACAAAAAAAATCACAGAGTAGACGTTAAATAAATGTTTGTCAAAGATGTTTCTGTCGTTTCAGGTCGTTCTTCTCTCTCTGATGTTTGTTCAAGTGTTTCTGATCAGTTGGGTTTGAATCAGTTATTTGATGATATAAAAACAGGCTGTGGCTGAGGGGGAGAGTGGTCGACCTCCAACCAGAAGGTCGGCGGTTCATAGATGTTATTAAACGCACTAATTGTAAGTTGCCAAATTATATGTAATGATATAAAAAAAGGGTGTCATGATTGACAGCTGAGACTGACTCAGGATTGGTTGAGAGCATGTATGGGCAGGATTTAAATACCTGTTTAACTACAGACTGACATCTTTTGCCTATTTTACTTGAACAAGGAAGATTGGCAGCCACAGACTCCCATACAAATGATTCAGGCTGCAATTTCAATCAGATGTTTAATGAACTTATAAGACAAGAAAGCACCAGAGTTTTATAAAAAAGTATCAGATGTTAAAATGAAATTATTTTGAGCTGTTTTGTCTGATATCACATCTGCTGATGTTTGTTTTCATGATGAGCCATGGTGGTGAAGGTGAGTACATCTGAAACACTCCTTTATTTGATCTGAACACCTTAAGACATGAACATGTGAGGATGACTGATGCACACATGAAGAACACACACAGGAACGTCAGGAGTCAGAGTACGACCTGCACATGAAGCAGAAATCCACATCAACCACCACCACGAAGGTCCTGAACGTCAGTACAGCTCCAGTCCCTCCGAGTCAAACTGAAAATATTCCAGTGACACGACGCGCTGCTCTCAACAGCTGCCTGACTGTGATGCACCAACTCGTGGGCCCCGGGGCCAGGAGCTTAAATTAAAAACATTCGGTTGGGTTCAAGCTGTGGAAGCTTTAGGTTTGTTAATTGTCAATCTTTTATCATTTCACATTTCGAATCTTGTAATTGAATAGGTTAAATTAAATGATAAAAAAGAAGTAGAGGATCAATAAGAATGAATTTAATTTAATCAATATGTATTTTTATTTAAAATCTGAAATTCTTTTCTATTTATCTTAACATGTTTTGAACATTTTTTTATTTATTTCTAATTTACATGTTGATACTTTAAGATGTATTTTTATTTATATTCTGAACATTTTAGATTTTTTCATTTTTAAACATTTCTTTATTGAGAATTTTTTTCTCTTTCTACCTTTATATTTTCATAGTTTTTCTATTTCTATTTATTTGTAATATATTTTGAACATTTTCAATTGTATTTATTATATTTATATCACTTACTATTTTATTTATGCTTTGATACTTTTTCTATTTTACTGTATTTATTTCAGATATTGTTTGTGTTATTATCTACATATGGCTGGTTTGTCAATATAAAAAAATCGAAGGTTTAAATTTAGTTGCTCACTGACTCTCTCCTTGCTATTAATGTATTCATGTTTTGAAATTGTATTATTTCTTCAGTGATAAAGTCTGAAGAGCAGTTTCCAAAACGTTGTGAATGATAAAAAAGAAATTCAAGATTAAACATCTTTAATATTTGAGATTGAAGAAGCTTCAATCAACTTTCTTCTCAATTTGTGCTCTGATACTTTTCCACATTGTGAAGCGACGACTCTATCGTCTCTCTCTGAGGACAGGAGGTGTACTGTTCGGACCCGAAAACATGAACCAGAACGAATGAAGCACAATGACCCAAAGGCCCTGACCCCACACAAACCACCTCAACATGTCGCTGAGCTGCATCAGGAGACTCGAGCAGTGACGTAAAACCAGAGAGGAAATCCTGCTGAGCAGTGAGACGTGACATTACCAACTTTTAATTAGAAATGAAATGTTCACCAGTTCTCAAAGAGCAACACCGATATGTTTCATTCACAGGAGATAAAAACTTATCTGTGGAAAATAAAACTGAAAAATGTATCTACCATGAAAGGTTGTACATCAACATTTCTTCTCTGGTTTTACTTTGGTCAGATTCAGACGACCTACAGCGACACCTTGAGGCCATCTGAGCGACCATGACCCCTGACCCTGGACCCAGAGTCCCGCCCCTCCGATGGTCCGGACAAAGCACATGAGGGACTGGATGGGTCATGCGGCGAATGTGGACGACACCCACACCCCCTCCCAGCCAACAGCAGGCGTCCGGTACTTACTTGTGCGTCGCGGCCAGGCGAGCGTTTGGCTTGCGCCAGCGTGTGCAGGATTTCATTAAGGAGGGGGCAGTCCTACGAGCGCCCATGTGTGTTTACAATCAGAGAGAGGAAAGAGAAAGAAGGCATTCAATGCAAAAACAACACACCAGGCTCAAAGTGGATCTGCAGGACAATGTCTGAGGTTTGAGTTGGAGCCGGGCGGCTGGAAAAAAACTAATCAACTCAGTTCAACATGCAGACGTCAAAACCTCATCAGACACTCACAACACGTGCTCCACTCGTGTCTTTCTTCTAGTAGTTTCAGACCTGACACCATATACAACAGTATATACCTTTAAGAGCGGGTGCAACGTTCGCGTGAGTCTCCCTTTACAACCGGACGAGGGTACGGTCACACACATGCGAATGTGAAGCGAATATCGCAGGTCAAAGTTCACACACGCAAAGGAGGTGTATTGTTTGTAAATATAAAGTCATGAAATTACTGTACAGTAAAAGCTTTAATAACATGTTAAGTTATTAAGTTATGATCTAGATCTCTACAATAAGTTATATATAGCCTAATGGCTACTTATCCATTGTCAAAAAACAGCCTACATGCATGAATACAAACTAAGAGGGTTAGGGTTAGGTATCGTATCTAAACAAAAGTTTTGGTACCGTGACAACACTAGACTGAACCCGAATACCACTTAAAAATGTTTGTCCAAACCTGGACCTATCGGCTCGGGTCGGATGACCACACTTTCTCACACACATTTAATTTTCTTAGTTGTTTTGTAATTCATTACATCTCATCTGAAACATTATTACCTCCAATTGAGACTGTAAATAAAAATGGACGACGCGACAGCCTGCAATAGTAAATCCAAATCATCTGGATCGCCCCTGGTGGCTGGCTGTAGTATAAGTCATAACACCTGCCTCCTCCATGTCGGCAGATGGGACATGGAGATGGTATAAAACCAGGCTGAGACGTGATGATTGACAGCTGAGACACCTGATTGGTGGAGTGTGTATGGGCGGGACCTGGTTACCACAGACATCATTGGTGGCAGATGGCAGCGTTTGTATGTTTGTAAGAACCGAGATGTGACTTGAGCTTCATAGTGAAAAGTCTGTGTTGTCTGTGCTGGTAACTGCTGCTCTTCCATCAACTCCAGATTTAAATTCAATTTCATACCAGGAAGAAAAAAATGACATTTCCTGGATTATTCTCCAATTTCTGGCTCATCCCATAAACTGTTATGAAAACAAGGGATTAGAGAGAAATGAAAGAAGCTTGTCGACAGGCGTACAAACTCGTCTTCATCCTGCTGCTCACAGACGAAGGATCGCTTTGTTTGATTTCATCATCTCAGACTGAGCTGCAGGTTTGTTCCTCTCATGTAATCACTGTTTCTACATCTGAGACCTTTACATGACGACATTCAAGTCACAGATAATCAAGGACAGAAAGGTCGACATCACGGTTCTGAAGACTCCAGGTTAACTACAGCTGCAGTGGCAGCAGTAAATGATAACATTATTATTCTCAACTGTTTGAACAGAGTTGGAGTTGTGTGAACATCAAATTATGTTCAAATTACAGTGGAAACTGGTTATTTTCATCTAAATGAAAAAAAAAATCTGACTATGGAGAAGGGAAGTCTATGAGTTTGGTGATTGGGAGCAGAGAGTTTGAATTTAAGGGAGTGGAGTGAAGGTGTGAACTCTGAGTGAAGTTCACTCTGTTCATTTGGTGCATTTGAACAAGTGGGGAGTACTGTAGAGTACTGTAGAGTACTGTAGTACTGTGGAGTACTGTAGAGAACTGTAGTACTGTAGTGCTGTAGAGTACTGTGGAGTACTGTGAAGGTGCTGCTAGCTATACCATCATGATGTTACCATGGCAACCAAATGAAGCTTCAGTCATTTCCTCCATTCAAATAGAAAGACTACTAAATTACAAGGTGAAACCAGAACTAACAGATCAAAGGAAACATGGAACAAACAGGAAGCTTCAGACTCAGATCAGAAAACGACCTCCGCTCCGACGGCAGCAGAACGTCGCCGGTTTGTCACCGTCAGTGAATAAATCCTCACTTTAACAACGACAGGTTAACCTTCTGCTCCTGATGCCTGTATGTTACTATGGTTACCAGAGGATGTTACATTACACTCTCAACAGTCCAATATATTTCACTCGGAGGCCGACAGACGACACTCAGTCCAGTTAACAGCTTTTCACCAGAGCTGCTTCGAAGTCAGACTGAACCAAACTAAACTCACCATGTGCCAGAAACCATATATTTCCTCTGGACCTGTCGCAGTCGTCTTTATTTTGTGTAATCAAGTAGTTTGACACACTTCACTTCCTGTTTTTTATAAAAGCTCCAGAATAAAACGCTGTTGTGGCTCTGGTCCGCTTCTCACAGACGACTGAAGCAGTTTATATCAAACAAACAAAAAACACCTTCAGTCATCATCCTGTGACGTTTTGAAGAGTGTGATCTATTTTTAATATTCTCTATTTTTACTGAGGGTGTTTCTGTTTCTAAGAAACAACATGAAGGACCCGTTTAGACACAACTAGAAAACCACTCAACACAAGGTTGTGTCCACAGTTTGAGTTCAGTGACAATCCATCAAACCACAACACTGAACAGAGCCGTGGGAAATGAAGGTGCAGCCACTCCGACTGAAGTTGGGCAGGTTTGTGTTGTTGTGGGCTCTTACCTCGATGCTGGTACTAAGGCTGGGCAGAGTGTCCGAGGTCACTGTTGTGCTTTGAAGGCTGGAGAAGTCCCACAGGTTAACGGGTGCCATGGGGTCCGCCCCCTTGGAAGACTCTGCCCATCGCTGACTGTCCAATAAGGTCACTTCGTAAAACTCCTGGATATCTGACAGTGGACAGAATCAGACATTTAACTTCACGCAGCACATTTTCATGATTAAAGTTGATGAATCTCGCTTTTTCCTGAGCAAACAGAACTTACTGGGTTTCATCAGCTAACTATATTTTGTGTATTAGTTTCAGGTTAATCTTGAATGCAGGAAATAAGGTGATGAATATTTCCTCCACCACTGACTAATATTAGTATTAAACTTAAGACTGCGTCCCTCCACAGATTCACTCTAATGCTCCATCTTTCACAGAAGCATCAGTATCAGTGATATGATGTTTGATGATATGAAGACTTGTATTTTACAGAATAGACTATGCAGAAAAAGATCTACTGTATTTTGTATACAAATAATTGTTTATTTAATATTTGCATTTATAGTTATAATAAAGTTTATGGTCAAACTGTAAATTATAAAATCTTAACTATATTTCCTTCTTTTTTTAAATCTCCATAAGTTATTTGAACTATGAACGTTTTTCTCTGCTGCTCTCTGGTACCACTGCACGTTATCAACACGTTGAGCTTTAGCTTTCCAGTACAAAAAGAACTAATGTTCCAGCTATTATAATTAATATTTTAGAAAAATTTAAACAGGATCATACAAACAACAATCTCCTGTTTGTTTTCAGAGAGTTATGGTTTTAAGAAGGAAACTGTAAAAACTAAGAACTGGTGTAAAAATTACTTAAAACAACAACAGACGGAGGAAACTGTTGAAAAGAGAAGAAGTTAATCAGCTTCAGTGAAAACATGGTTCTTTCACTCTTTTTTCTTAAAAACATATTTAACATACATGTTAAATATATACGTATGTAATGTGTAATATATACATACATAATAATGAATAACAGCTATTAATTCACTGTCGTTTAGATTGTCCTGACGTTGAGTTTTGGATCAGAGTATAATCAGCTACGAGCAGCGTCATTAACATGAGGTCTCAATGAACTTTGATGACTGATGAACCGATTGATTGGTATTCTGAGTCTTTCCCTGCAGACGACAGTTCGTCCGTTTACATGAGGCCGACGTTATAAAAAGCCTTCAGGCCAGAAGCCACGTCCAACTTGACGTGTTATTTTAGGACGCACAATTCTGAAGAGGCCTTACAGAAATAACCGAGGCTTTCTTTGGATCGGTGACCGCCGGCCACACGGCACAGATGTTTCCCCATAAACCATCAGATCAGCACTTCAACAGCTCCTTGTGATGACCTCACTGCAGCGAGCGACCTCAACATCTGACCCACTGAGTCCGTCAGGGTGAAACTGCTGTTTCCACACCAACTGAAACTTATATACACTCACTGATCCTCTTTATATACACTCACTGATCCTCTTTATATACAGTCACTGATCCTCTTTATATACACTCACTGATCCTCTTTATATACAGTCACTGATCCTCTTTATATACACTCACTGATCCTCTTTATATACAGTCACTGATCCTCTTTATATACACTCACTGATCGTCTGTATATACAGTCACTGATCCTCTTTATATACAGTCACTGATCCTCTTTATATACAGTCACTGATCCTCTTTATATACAGTCACTGATCCTCTTTATATACAGTCACTGATGGTCTCTATATACAGTCACTGATGGTCTTTATATACACTCACTGATCATCTTTATATACACTCACTGATCATCTTTATATACAGTCACTGATGGTCTTTATATACACTCACTGATCCTCTTTATATACAGTCACTGATCCTCTTTATATACAGTCACTGATCCTCTTTATATACAGTCAGTGATGGTCTTTATATACAGTCACTGATGGTCTCTATATACAGTCACTGATCCTCTTTATATACAGTCACTGATCCTCTTTATATACAGTCACTGATGGTCTTTATATACAGTCAGTGATGGTCTTTATATACAGTCACTGATGGTCTTTATATACAGTCAGTGATGGTCTTTATATACAGTCACTGATGGTCTTTATATACAGTCAGTGATGGTCTTTATATACAGTCACTGATGGTCTCTATATACAGTCACTGATCCCTTTCAGGTGTGAAGGAGAACACAATCCAGTTCTACTGGTGTTGTGAACAACTTCCTTCTGCACAGCTCTTTCACAATAAAAGCCTTCACATGCCTCAGCCATGGCACAGCATTGCCACGTGGAGCTGCTGCAGTATCTCCACTAACCCCAACAAGAATCATCGCCCTATGGTTGTTTGTCTCCACCAACCAGTGCAGTGTCAGTCTACATAAAGTTTTTTACAGACTCATATGACGTCACAGTGACCTTTGACCTCTGACCACCAAAAACGAATCAGTTAATCTGTGACCGACAACCTGAAAACATAATGCAGCCACTAGGTGTCGCTGCCTTGGAGACATGAAAACCCTCCTTCATATCGTGTGTGATTCTACTTTAACAAGACTAACACTGAAACCCTGAAAACAAAGATTTGACTTTTCACTGAAATCATCAGGTGTTATGTAATTTCTTCTGTTGGCTGAAAATAGCTCCACATATCAACATCGTACAGAAGCTGATGTCAGACCTAAAAATACCAACTTCCTTCTTTGTTTCCAAACTCGTTGCAAGGTTTGTTTCTCTCTCTTCATAGTGGTTGTATTAATTCAGTGGTTTTGGCCTCAGCAGTGTGGGGATATCAAAGCCTGCTGGTCGCTAGTGGTCGACTTACTGCACTGATGTCTACTTGTTATTCTATTCATTGTTTCAGTTATTAGTCCTTTTGTCTGTTAAAGTTGTTCAAACTGAGTATTTGTGCTTTTCTCTGAACTTAAATCTTCAAGACAGATTTAAGCAGCAGAGACAGGAAAACAGTCTCCAGCAGGCGGCAACTCTCCAAACGCTGGCGGGTTGTTGTCGTGGTGCAGCGGGTTTCTCGGCCGTTAGTCTGAGCGTCCTCCAGGGACGCCCTTAAACACTGCGCTGTATTGATGTCTAATAAAAAGCCACCTCTGTGGAATAGTGGGAGACTGTGAAGAGATCATTTTACAGTGAAAGCAGCGAGCTGTGTCCCAAGTTAGAGCCGCATGTTCGACCGTTACCACAGCACAGTCTGGAGCAGTGAGCTTCTACACAACCTCAACACACTTGGTATTTCCTACCAACATTTCAGAAGACTCACATTTTTATATTCATCAGTAGCAATTAAGGTTGTTGACTGTTTAATGTAGAAATGTTCCTCCTGTGCATATGTTGGTATTTTTACTTCCTGTGATGTCATTTCCTAAAGAATCTACAAATGCTTCATGTCTCTAAAATCTGTACAAGCACAGCTAAAAGTTCTGTTTGTCAATAAATCATAAAAGTATGCAAATTGTGTTAGAAATTCTTAAAATACAAAAATCTTTTTCATCAAAACACAAAACAGTGATTCTTAAGATTCTAAATATAGAAGCATGAGCTAAATGTTTCTTAACTCTCCGTAAATAATTTGAACTTTGAACATTTTTTAGTTTCTGAGATTTCTCTGCTCCTCTCTCTGGCTCCACCACACATCACAAAACGTAATGACGTCATGATTGGCGTACAATAAGATGAGGTAAAAGACAGAGGTCTTGACTTCTGCTACAAAATGTTCTAAATATTAAAGGGGACATATCCATATCATGCAAATTCCACTTTGTTAGTGCTTCTACAGGTTAATGTGGGTATCTGGCTCATGTCTACCAACCCAGAAACTCTGGGGAAAGTCTCCCTACATGGCCTTCTGTGGAGGGCTGTTTCATACAGGGTAAAAAGCTGTTTGAAATGATCCTTGTGGTATTTTGACCAAAGTATGTTACAGACATTTCATTAAGACCCCAAGGAACCAGATCAACTTGTGGTCAAATGGGCATGCTATGTCCCCTTTACAGCTTTTTTATTTTAGAATAATTGAAACAGGAAACGGCAAACATCCGAGGTTTCAATCATTTCAAAAGAAAAAATGAAAACCTTCGCGGGTTCTAGTGTGAAATGTTTGTGTTTTTCTGTTTTATGTCCCAGTAAACTGGAAATCTGTAAAGATATACATTTATTTTTACATAAAAAATGTGTTTATTCTATATATTTTTCTGTAGCTGTTTTTTTCTGTTGATATATATGTATTTAAACCAACATTTATGGTTCAACTGTAAAATATCAAATCTTAATTACTTTGTAAATTGAACATATGTTAGTTTTGAACTGACAAACAATTCAAGACATCACCAGTTTGAACACCATGAACTATTTAGTCACAGGAGTCATTAGCTGCAGCCTCAGTTCTCATCTTTGAACCACAATTAGCTGAACAGGATCCAAATCTGTTCAACTGAAGGTGGTTTATCAGATTGAAAAGAGGCGACGGGCGCCATCTGTTTCTCTGAGGGGAATCAGGCCAGTCTGAACTCAAAGAATGGACAGAGAAACTGCAGCACACAGCTCTCATGCTGTAAATGGTGGAGGATTATGGACTGGGGGGTAATCGTCATGTCCACTGAGGGATTACACTGTGCTCGGCCTGCTGCAGACATCTCTTTTTGGGGGGTTTGGCAGATTGGAAACTGTGCAGCAGAAATCTATTTTTCATCAGATGCTGGGACGTCAGGGTGAGCGTGACAAACACACAGAGGGAGACTGCATGCTGAAGTAGTTGAGAATAAAAAACACAATGCAGAGTCAATAAATGAATTATTATTTAAGATCAGGAGTCGAAGCCGGCAGCGCTCAGGTTTGTTTCCCCCCCCGAGCTGATGGGATGAAGGAGAACAGCGAATGGAGCCGTTTCTCCAGACACTACGTTTAAACCACAGCAGAAGAAGACAAGGTGTTTAAGAAGAGAACAGTTAAGTTCTGTTACAACAAAGTTCTGTTATAATAAAGTTCGTTTACAATAAAGTTCAGTTATGAATAATTTAAATAAAAGTTCTGTTAAAATAAAGAATAAATGTATTTTGTGAGGTCGCAGTGACCTTTGATCTTTAACCACCAAAATCATATCAATCCATCCTTGAGTTCAACTGAAAGTTTGATGCTAATTTGAAGAAATTTCGTCAAAATGTTTGTGAGATTTCTTGTTAACCAGAATGAGAACGGAAGGACAAACTGAAAATGTAATGCCTCCGGCCACCAGGTGTCACTGGAGTAGAGGCATAAAAAAAATATTTAAAAAAGAACAAATGATGTTACGTTAAGATTAATCGCACTTTGTACTGATGTATATTATATCAAATATTTAATCAAGTAATTATAGATTATCTGCAGGTTGTCAATGAAAATGATCATTAACTCATATGTAGCTTTTATTAACTGTTGATATATTCAGCTCATGTTCTATTCTCACTGTCGCTGACTGTTGGCTGACGGACAGACGAAGACGAAGACGAAGACGAAGGGTGCAGGAACGAGGCCACCGAGTTCACACTGACGATTCCCACTCATCCATTAATGATGAAGATGCTAAGAGCAGGAACCTGAGGTGGATGCAGAAGGAACAGAAACGAGCAGAGTCCTGCCATGACCCAGAGTCAGCTGATTCACCGATTTAGGCTACGACCACACGACCACGTTTTCAAACACGAGCGCTTCGTATCAGTTACGATCCCTGTCCACAATAACACATGAAAACGCATTTCACATGACCGCTAACGTACACTGAGCATGCACGTGTAAACAGAATAACATCTGGTCTCCTCCACATGTACACGGCAGCATCATGAGCAGCAGCTGTTAGCAGAGACAACAGGGTCAGTAACACTTTGATTCTCCATGTTCTGTTCTACTCTGGTCTCTGAGGCCGCTGCTGCTGGTTTTCTTCTGGAAGGGGGTCATGTGACATGAGCCTGACGAATCAGCGAAGGCTACGTCGTGACTACGTGTAATTTCCAAACATCTCAGTTTCTGCTCGTCCAGACTAAAACGCAGCCTCAGGGTTTTCAGACTAACACGGGACCAGCAGCGTTTACACACTTCCCTGTTTTAGTAGAGTTGTGTGGACGTCAGACGGATCCGTAGAAGAGTTGATGCGTTTTCAAATGAAAACGCAGTCGTGTGGACGTAGCCTCAGTCTGTGACTAAGCAACCACCTGCAGAGTTATGTGATGCATGTTTTCAGGTGTTAGTGTGGATTGAGATTACTTCTGTTATGGAGCTAAACCTCTGGTTTTCATTCCAAAACGTTCTAAAACTCAAACGTCTCAGTGTGGACAGAGCCTCAGTGAGTGAGTCAGCCCTGGGAACCTCAAACAGATCTAACCACATTCCCGTTTGGGCCGTTAACCCTGCAGCAGCGTCTCTGTTTGCCCAGATCCTGATGCTGCTGCCAAAACGCCACACAAACAACTTCAGCTGGAAACCTGCAGGGTGACTTCTATTCCTTTATTAACTCTTCCAAAGACAAGAATATGTTTCATCTCCACACAGGATGTTTACGCTCATGAACTCATGTGACTCGGTGAAGACAGAAACCAACCTTCAGCTGCTTCATTGTTTTTCATTCAATTCCAGGATTCTTTTTCCAGTATGTTTTACCTGAGGTTTCTGAAAAACCACCGGTCAACCATCAGCTCTGTGATTTATTAGAAAAACACAACAGGGTTTATTATCCTGCAGGTCGCTCACAGTGCAGAGTCACTGTTACTGATCGTCTCTGAACTCGTCAGCTACTTTCAAAAACATGGAGATTTGAAAGAATCTGCATTTCTTTGTCACATTTTCATATTCCCACAAAGAAACTGAGAAATCTGCAAACAAACCTTTTTTTTGACTGTTTTTGGTTTTCCAGGATATTTCGGCCGTTTTTGAAATTTTTCCAAAAACTAGAAATCTTCCAGGTTAGAGCGTCGAACAGTAGCAGAGTGACGATTTAAATCAGGAGCCATTCCATCAAAGAATAAGGATTCTGAATAAGTTCGGACACTTCCAGGTTTTTTTCATCCAGATGTTGCTGCCGTGTGCTCTGGCTGCGTACTCAACCATCGCCCTCGGACAATCACACAAACACATCGATAAACTTAATGACCTCTCGCCCCGCTGTCAAGGCGCGCACAGAGCAAATGAGCGCGAGGATGGCTGCAGCCATGATGCCTGACTCTTTCCTACAGATCTACAAGGATCCGAGCGGTCGCCAGGAAACACTTTGACCTTTGATAGAAGATCTTAAGCAGTTTACTCCACATTAGAGGTGTAAGGGTTAATCCACACATATCTGAGGAATTAAACAAGAGTCTGAGATTTTGGCAGCACCAATCCACGAGCTGATGCATCCCAACCTCTGCATGAAATTAAAAATAAAACCCTGCTGTTGACTTTTAATAATCTGCAGCCACACGACACTTCAACCCTGTCGTCCTGCAGTTCATACGGAGACAACTCCAATGTATTTTATAAAAATGTAAAAAGATATCGCCACTGAACCGGATCATACTACATCATCACAAATATATTTTTGTTTTTCTAATCAGACTTTTATCTGATTCGACTCCACATATAAATCCATCTGATTCTGGACTCGGTGACGTAAACACAGACGAGGGCCTTGTTTGTCAAACCTTTTCCTGACTTATTTACGCACTAGTTTCTGTTCCGTTAGAGTCGAGTTTGTCAGAACACCTGATCACACTTTTCAGACAGACCCTGGCAGAGCCAAAGTTGTTCCCAGGTGGTTTGGTGATCCTGGGGAAGCAGAGAGGCGGCGGTCATACCTATGAGAGCCTGGAACAGGTTGCTCTGGAAGATGTCGATGACCCTCTGGATGGAGTGTCGGAGCTGCCGATCCTCTGTGTGGTTCAGCTTGGCCCGGTACTCCTCCAGCAGCAGCAGCGCTCGCTGGGCATCTGGACGACAGGAGGAGGAAGCAGCAGAGGTGAGTCTGGGATACAACAGAGCCGAGCAGAGCCGCCGTCCATTCATTCTCATGAAAACTGATCTGAGCCTCGATGGCAGCAAAGTGCAGCTTCAGCTCAGCAGACACAACTGCTCTGTGCTGCAGTAATCCCTCAGTGATTGAACACTGACCTGAACTGAGCGTGTGCACATAACAGAGCTAACTCATCCTGTGAAGTCCAAACACAAACTAAGGAATGAAATGTAAAAGTCAGTTTAGGTTGAGAGGAGGAGGAAGCATCAGATCTGCTGCTGAGCAAACAAACTACACAAAACACACTAAATCTACACACAATAAATCCACACACATATATACATTTATACATGTATATAAACACACATTATATACACACACACACATGTGTACATGTAAATACAGGCAAATAAATACATGTGTATATATACACAGATATTATACACACATATTTATATAGAAGTGTCCAGAGTTGATGTGTGGTAGTAGATCACATGTCAATGTGTGTGTGTGTGTGTGTGTGTGTGTGTGTGTGTATATGTATATATATATATATACACACACACACACACACTCATACTAAGTGACTATAATAAGTCTGTAACACACAGTGGTAGTCAAAGTGTTCCGTGTTGGAGGTGAAGCAGCTTCACGGTTCAGTCCTGAGACTAAATATTTGATTCATATTAGAGTTTATTTTTAGTTTGGCTCGTCCCCGGACAAGGTGCCCCACATACAACTTGGTTAGCAACAGCGGCTAACGGGCTAGCCCTACTTTAACTCTGTTCACCTGCCTGGCACGGCTCGGCCCGGCTCGGCCCGGTGCAGGAGAAGCCGTGTGAGGGGTGTGGGGGTCGGGTGTGTGTGTGTGAACGCGTCGGGCTCAGTTTGAGGGAGTTTTCGGTTCGGAACCCGCCTCACTTCACTTGGTTAGCCGAGGCTAGCGGGCTAGTTAATATGTTAAGTGAAAGCGGCTTACCTTTCTTTCGGACGGGCATGGTACGGTCTGGCTCGGCTCGGTATGGCGCTAGGTCCGTGTTAGCCTCATTCGCTCCGCCACACAGGGTCGGGTTGTTGAATCGGTGCCTGCTCCGGTTGGAGCCCGCTGTCACCGCTCCAGGTCCGGGCTGAAGGGGATCCTCCACGACGACACCAAGTTCCGCTCCGGCAAACAAACTCCCTGCCAGGGGACAAGCGGGAGAGCAGCGCCGAGCCTCCGGGGAACCGGCGACAAAAACACGGCTCAAAGTGACACCGAGGGCGGGACGAGCCGGAGAGGAGCCCCGTGTCTTACCGACTCTCTGAGCTGTAGTTCCCCGTCAGAGAGGCTCCTTGTCCCGGCGTGCACAGCGCAGACTGACCGCGGTGGCCACACGGGGCTGGATATAAAAAGTGTGGATGTGTCTTCACCGACTGAGACCTGCGGCTGCCAAACTCCGGAGAAACTGTTTCCGGCAGGAGGAGCACCGGGAGGAGCACCGGGCGGAGCACCGGGAGGAGCCCCGGGCGGAACACCGGGAGGAGCACCGGGAGGAGCCCCACTGTCGCTGCTCCGGTGGAGGCGGAGGATCCGCTCCGAAGCTCTGGTGTTTATCCCGGGTACAAAACTTCCATGCAGCTGGCACTCTGAGTCAAACCGTGCCAAACCCAGTGTGAATTATCCCGCACGGCCCCGGGCTCTTCTCACTGTTGTTCCTGCGGTGCGTGCGTGTCAAACTTCTCTCACGGTGAAGCCCTCCTCTTCCTCCTCTTCCTCCTCCTCCTCCTCAGGTCCACTAATTCCAAACTTTCCTCCAAAATGGCGTCTCACAGAGCTGGAACTGTGAACCATGTGATTTCCAAAAGGCTCTACCCCTCCGACCTGCTGCCCAATCATACAGCTCACCTCCAGGCCGAGGAGGAGGAGGAGGAGGGTCTGGGTGAGGAGAGGAGGAAGGTGAGAGTCTGAGGAAAGAGAGGAAGAGGAGGAGGGTGAGGAGAGGAGAGGAGGAAGGTGAGAGTCTGAGGAAAGAGAGGAAGAGGAGGAGGGTGAGGAGAGGAGAGGAGAGGAGGAAGGTGAGAGTCTGAGGAAAGAGAGGAAGAGGAGGAGGGTGAGGAGAG
>NC_047167.1:23969773-24007273 GCF_009819705.1 Hippoglossus hippoglossus | reverse complement strand
ATTAATAAATAATTAATCGATGAATCGAATAATTTCTGCAGCATCAATAACATTAGAGTTTTGTGTAACTTGTTGTGCGTCCTGTGTTGTTGAGATCATTCACCTGATTGGATGGAAACATGGCTGCATGCTCCTCAGTTTGCTGCTTTTCTATACATTTCATTGCATCATATTACAATGACAATAAAGACTTTCTATTCTATTCTATTGTAATTAGACTTTCCACCTTTATTATCCACACAACATAAAACTATGACATGTTGATTATCAGTCAAAATTGTTCAAATATTACAGGATGTTGTGACCAGAACCATAAACCTTTTTTTTACAGTTTCCCTCTCACTTGAGACTCTTCATTTGTAAAAATAATAAAAATAATTCTGGGAAGCTTGTGATCGTCTCAGGTCTTTTGTTTCTTAATTATTTTAATTCACTTATCAATCAATAAGGGAGCAGTGACAGTGATGTACAGCAGCGCCCTCTGCTGGACCTTAAGCTGAACTACTTTAAAATGAACAGTGTATAAAGTGGAGCAGATTGTTTAAGGAAGAGTTCAAATCGTCAAATCAAAGTTTATTCATACAGCACGTTTAAAGATATGTATAAAGTTAGTAGAATATTTCAACATTCCCCACGTTCATGCGTGTTGGAAACTACTGTGAATTCATCCCCAGGGGAAATGACACCAAATAATTTGACCTCCATCACAAATAAAGTTTATCTTGTGTCTATGAAAAATTTGCAATAATGTATTTAGTACTCCTCAGACTCCGGTTGTGTGAAGTCACCATATATATATATATATATATAATAGTGATAGTTCTCTTTCAGGTCTCTCATGTTCTGCACCTGTTGCCTCCATCTCGGCTTGGCTGCAGATTTCTCTGCTTCAATGAGCAAGTCGATGTACTCCGGAATGGAGAAAGTCTTCAGTGCGATCACTTTAAGTCTGTTGAGACACATGGTCGGCATATCAGAATAATTGGCTTTTCAATCTGTTTAGAAGTCTTGTCTTCCTCAAGCTTTTGGTCGTCATTACATTCAAAGCAGTGAAAAACCTCCTCATGCTTTTTATCCCCATGTTCCAAAACATCTCATCGAAGCCTCCCTCGTCATCTTCCCCACTCGCGCTCTCTGCTGCTCTCTTGTTTTGGGCAAACAACGCTGAGTTATTGAACTTGAAGTGAACCGGCAGTCCTTCTTTTGTTTTCGGACACGGGACACCCGCTTCGTTGATCGCCTCCAGAACTGGTGGATGTTGGCCGTCTGCAAATGTCACCAGAATCTGGATGTTTTCTGCCACGTCTTTGCCGAAGATGGAGAGCACTGAGTCAAACACGTATTTCTGTGTTGGTGTGAGTCGTGCTGAAGAAGCCTGAGCTACGAAACACACAGCATCGATTTCACTGACACCACTCTGAGCAGAGAAGAGATCACGAAGCTGCTCTACGATCAACTTGTTTCTTACTATGACTCTTGTATCTCCTGGAATATCAACAATGGTCAGAGAGAAGGGGATTTTAAACCCCTCCTGATGGTTCAGTTTGTACACAGTGACTTCAGAAGTCTGGCTTTCAGCTTCTGATCTTGACTGATCCTTGACTATTAATTTAAATCTGAAATTGTCGTCCCGCTCTACACCTACAATGTAGTTGATCATTCCATTTATCAAAGTGGACTTTCCTGATCCAGACTCTCCAAAAAGAACCATGGTGCGATTTCTCTTCATGCTTTTTTTGCCAAAGTTAAACATCCGGCAGCCTCCTATGTTCATGTCGTCTTGTGTCGGAGGCAGTTTGTAAACTGACAGCGGCTCAGAATTTATTCTTACGCTCGTACGAGTGAGGAATTCTGTGAGAGGTTTAACATTCTTTGTGCAGACATTCACAGAGATGCTTCCCTTGCTTCTGCCAGCTCCACCACAGTCACATCTGACCCTGACAACATACTCTGTCTCTGACAGAAGCTCTGAAAGGATCACCTTTTCAGCTCCTGACATTGTTTGGTTCCACTGGAGATCTTCTCCTTTCACCACATTGTCTGCTTGGGCGTACTCCACGATGTAGCTCAGAACGTGGACATCTTGTCCAAGCTCAGCAGGTCTCTGCCAGCTAACGGTTATCTCACTTGAGTTTGGTTCAACTCGAGGTTTTCCAGGAGGGCTGCAGGGCAGAGTTCTAATGGTTCCACTGAGCTCGTTGACTGGTCCAACACCTACTGAGGTGACAGCTCTGCATCTGAACACGTACTCTGTGTTAGGACTCAGGTCGCTCGCTGTGACGTCTCCATCCTTTGACGCCGTCTTTTGTTGCCATCCATCCTCTCCATGGACACAGTACTCAACAGAGTAGGAGGTGATGTTCTCGGCTCCAAATCTGGGTGGAGAGATCTTCAGTGTCACACTGTTGTGGTTTATGTCACTTGCTTCCACAGTTTCAGGCTTTGAAGGTGGTTCAAAGTTCTCATTTACGGAGAAGCCGTCTTTATAAAGGTAGATGCTTGAACCTTTTTCTGTCTCATTTGTCAAACTCGCTATGAGGAACTTTATGTTCATGTTCTCCTTGTTGGCCTCTGCAAAATCACTGAAGAGCTGCTGATGCTTCCTCATTTTATTTGCAATGTCTTGCGAGGTGTACCACTGCTGCTGACCTTGAGGCTCGTCTGGTGTGGTTGGTTCTGATCGTAAATAGTTTGATGAAGCTGAGAGGTACGACTCAGCATCTCCCACTGAGGTGAAAACAAAACACACGGCCTGCTTTGTATTGAGAGTTTCGTTGTACAGATGATTTTGAGATGGAATAATCTTTGTGTTTTTCATTGTGTTGGTGAAAGATCTTAAGGTGGAGATTTCTCTCTCTTTACAGTCCATCCACTCAGTCAGGTTTTTGCTGTTGAACGGAGATGGATGTCTCTTCATCAGTATCTCTCTAAGCACAGCCTCCTCTTCGTCTCCTCCTCGTATAGATGGAAGTTTCACTGATAAACTTCGTTGGAATTCTAGTTTGAACTTTGAGCACATTTCATTAAAACGTGTACGTTTTTTGCCAATCTGAGGAAACTGCTGTGCTGTTGCATCGTTGCATCTCATTTCCAGCTCACTGAAGTCCTCCAGGGTTTTCTCCATTAGCTCCCAGCATCTTCGGCAGGCTCTGATAGACCTGTACGGCATCCTGAAAGGATGTTGGAGCTTTCTGAAGGGAAAAGTCTCCGTGGAACTTGCAGGAGAATTTCTCCACATTTGCCTTATCTTTGTCTTCCATGTTCAGGGAACCTTCACCGTCTATAACGATACATGGGATCTTCTGGATCATCACTTTCAAGTTGCCTTGAACGTCCTGATGATCTTCAAACTCTGACATCTCACGATCAAACACAAAGAAGGCTTGTGCTCCATGAAGAATAGCTGTGACTACATGTGTTGCTATTCCTTTCTCAAAAACATACGGATGTTTCATGTTGCCTCTTCCGAGATGGTTCATGGACAGTTCCTGGAACTTAGTGGTAGTTTCATACTTCAGTGTTACTCTGGCCTGATTTCTGGATGTCTTATGATCATTCAGGTATTTCGCCGATCCCTCCACCTCAACCAGTCCACTTAAGACACTGACCTTCAGTGATGCTTCAACCTTTAGTGCTGAAGACTTGTTCTCAATCGATTCAGATGCAACTATCTCAACATCATTATAGTTCTGGGGTGTTTCTCTAATATGTTTTTTCAGGTCATCGTGGTCCCACAATGTCATTCCTACAAAAAGAAGCAAAAATCAAGTTGAGCTTCCAGAATCATCCAGAATGTGTTTTACTCATCTCCTTTACAGGGAAAGGCTCAGCATCTATGGTTTATTAAGGCCATTAGGTGTAAACAAATTAGGAACCCAGGGGAAGGAGGACATTTTCTGACATCAATCATTCATGAGAATCTCAGAAAGTCTGAGATTTAAGTCACAAATCTTCTAGAAAACACCTGAATTTTGGTCTGGACTTTCTCTGGAGTTTGTCTTTCGCACATTAACAACTCAGCAGGAGATTCTCCGCTCACACTCGTTCACAACAAGAACAAATCCTCCGGAGGATTCAGGTAAGAGGTGAGGCCGCCGGCAGAGACAGGTGTGTGCGGAAATATTTGTTTTGTTTTGTTTTTTAACTTTTTGCATCTGTCACATGTTAGAAACCTCCTCAACCCCCCCACTCTCTCATGGTGATTCCTGCGGAGGACCCTCTGGACCTTCTGCTGACTTTATACCAGGGGCCAGTTGGAGAAAGAGCACAGAAACTCCAGAGGCTGTCACTCGAACAGTTGCATGTGTGTATTCGTCGTGTATCGTATCTTTATATGCGAGTGTTGTGCCATAATGCATCAAACGTGATACCATAAAATGGTGTGCCTTTCGGCATTCAATAAATTTGGTTATCAAGATAAAAATATTAAATATAAATATTTTATTATTAATATTAAATAATAACTTTAATTGATTAAAGTTACCTCGGGGCACCACCCTTCAAAGGAAGGGAAAAGATAGCCAATTTATTGATTAAGTCTCATAAAGGTTCTACCTACAAATTTGGAACTCTGATTAACAATTAAATTAATAACTATAACCAAAATTACCATATAGATAGTTAGCTAAGTTGAAGGATATGGGGTTCTTGACAGTGTAGAGGTTGGCGAAATTCACTGATGCAACAATAATGAAAAAACATTTGTGAAAGAAAAACATTTATTATGAATATAATAAAGTATAAAAACACAAATTACTAACGGTCTAATTGCTAAACAAAGATAGGTATATGTGTGTGTGTCTGTGTGAGTCAGCGTGCTTTCAAGATGGCGGCTGGCCAAAGAGATAACACCCTTCCCCCCCCCCTGTTGGAATGTTTACGACCTGTAGAGATAATGAGGTGAAGAGTTATGCGTGTGTCTGTGTGTGTGTGTGTGTATGTGTGTCTGTGTGTGTGTGTGTGTCTGTGTGTGTCTGTGTGTGTGTGTGTGTGTCTGTGTGTGTGCCAAATTAGAGGAAGTTACTAGATTGGATGCAACGAAAGACTGTGAAGAGCATAACAGACTAACATTACTTTCTCAATAACTTGTACCCAAAATATCACAACACCACAAATCAAACTTATAAACATTCCACAGAATCGAATAAACAGTCTTGCTTAGCCTAGTATAATTATTAAGCCCAGTTGTGTTACCCGTCCTTTGGAAAGGGGAAAAAGGAAGTTGCTGTGCAGTTCGAAGTTTTGTGTCGTCTTGCTGGTTTCTGTTGAGCTGTGTAGCTCAGTTGCTGGCTGACGTTTTCAAGCAGGACATCGCGTCCCTGCTAGGACGTTGGTAGAGCTTGGAGTGCGAGGAGGTTTCCTTGGTGAGATGAGCTGGAAGCTGCACCTTTGTGCTCCTCTCGAAGAGTTGGATGGGAAGAGAAGATGTGAGCTGGAGAAGAGGCTCCACAGCCTTCTCTCCTGTGGAGGGAGTGTAGAAAAAGAGAGGAGAAGCTGGAGAACCTGGCTTATATTGGCCCGGTGACCTCACAGGTCATGGGGTCCAGAGTGACCAATGGGAGTTGAAACCTGTGTCCCTGGGGGGGGTTTTACACCTCTGATGCCCCCTGGGAGACTGAGTTCCTTGCTCTGGTTTTTGATGGCCCCTGGGAGACTGAGTCTTGGAGGAACATGCGGCTTCAGGCCTTGACTGAACATGTAGGCCGAAGTGTGGTTTCACAAAGAACCATGGCCCAACACGAGTCCTCACCGGGCACTAGTAAATCTCTGCGACAGTCGTACAGCATCCCCAGGCAGAAAGGCCGACCGAGCGCCGCCACCGCCATCGACCCGCCGAAGTCCATCGCTCAGCTGAACTGGACAAAACAGTGAGTTCACTTCTCTGATGCGACCACGTTCAGGCATTTGATATGTTTATATGTTTATAAAACCTGCAGCTGGTCCTCTCTGCTACAGACGGAGGTCCTTCATCAGAGCACATTCTTATGCAGATGATAAACAATGATATGTTCTCATCAATCACACTGAGTTTGGCTTCACTCATGACTCTTGGATGAGGGAAAGTCTCACGTCATTATATTTAACAGGTGACACTAATGGAAAATGTCCCAGAACTATGGGAAGAATTACATCAAATCTACATTTTGTAAACCAAATGTTTTACTTATTCTTCTTTTAATGTATTTTAAATATATTTAAATAAACAAATTGCAGCATCTCTATCTGCTGATGACTAAAGAAAATGACCTGTGTTTAAAAAAAACTATGAACGTTGTCATTTTCTGACCTTTTGATGACGAGGAATCATTTTCTGAACAATACAAACTTTACATTGTCTTTGTTATTAACACACACACACACACACACACACACACACACACACACACACACACACACATTGGGTGTGGTCTTCAGTCTGACAGGATGATGAAAGTTATTTTGGTTGTTGGCGTCTGAGTCAGAAACTATTTCCTCTGAATCTGACTGAAGCTGATAGACACACACACACATGCACACATACAGTAACCCACCTGTACAGTAACTCACATGTACAGTAACTCACATGTACAGTAACTCACATGTACAGTAACTCACATGTACAGCAAATCACATGTGCAGTAAATCACATGTACAGTAAATCACATGTACAGTAACTCACATGTGCAGTAAATCACATGTACAGTAAATCACATGTACAGTAACTCACATGTGCAGTAAATCACATGTACAGTAAATCACATGTACAGTAACTCGCATGTAAGGAACTCACCTGTACAGTAAATCACATGTAAGGAACTCACATGTACAGGAACTCACATGTACAGTAAATCACATGTAAGGAACTCACATGTACAGTAAATCACATGTAAGGAACTCACATGTACAGTAAATCGCATGTACAGGAACTCACATGTACAGTAACTCACCTGTACAGTAAATCACATGTACAGTAACTCACCTGTACAGTAACTCACCTGTACAGTAAATCACATGTACAGTAACTCACCTGTACAGTAAATCACATGTACAGTAACTCACCTGTACAGTAAATCACATGTACAGTAACTCACCTGTACAGTAAATCGCATGTACAGGAACTCACATGTACAGTAACTCACATGTACAGGAACTCACATGTACAGTAAATCACATGTACAGTAACTCGCATGTACAGTAAATCACATGTACAGTAAATCGCATGTACAGTAACTCACCTGTACAGTAAATCACATGTACAGTAACTCACATGTACAGGAACTCACATGTACATTAACTCACATGTACAGTAACTCACATGTACAGTAAATCACATGTACAGTAAATCACATGTACAGTAACTCGCATGTACAGTAAATCACATGTACAGTAAATCGCATGTACAGTAAATCACATGTACAGTAACTCGCATGTACAGGAACTCACCTGTACAGTAAATCACATGTAAGGAACTCACATGTACAGTAAATCACATGTACAGTAACTCACATGTACAGTAACTCACATGTACAGTAAATCACATGTACAGTAAATCACATGTACAGTAACTCGCATGTACAGGAACTCACCTGTACAGTAAATCACATGTAAGGAACTCACATGTACAGTAAATCACATGTACAGTAACTCACATGTACAGTAAATCACATGTACAGTAACTCACCTGTACAGTAAATCACATGCACAGGAACTCACATGTACAGTAACTCACCTGTACAGTAAAGTTTCATGATTGCTCCCTCGTGTTCAGAACAATGTTTCTGGCTCACGACACAATATTCAGCAGCATCACGTCGCCACAGACACACACTTATAATTATTATTATTATATTATAATTATTATAATAATTCAGAGAGAAACAGCTCAGAGCTTAGAAACTTACCGCTGTTCAGGAAGAGAGGGAGAGTGTGACTGCAGCCTGCTTTACACACACACACACACACACACACACACACACACACACACACACACACACACACACACACACACACACACACACACACACATGATTATGTAATTTCTGGGAAATCAGCCTGGTTCTCCTCAGACTCCAGTAAATGTATTAACCCCTGAGGGTGGCTCTACATATGTATAGTAATCTTTATATAATTATATATAATATGAGAAATATATAAAATATTTGTGTATTATATATTTTTTATCAAGAAGAAGGAACAGAAGCAGTTGGAGGAACATGTGAAAGTCCAACAGCTGAGAGACTCACAAACTTCAGCTTCAAGCTTTTCTAATTTTTTATTAAATATGTCAAACAATGTTCATTTCCTCGTTAATCTTATGAGCAACCACCACTTGTCCTTGCCAGCCCATAGAGCTCAGTGTGTTTCTCCTGAGCAGCAGAAGCCTGCTCTCCACTGCTCTGATCTCTGTCTGCATCTCAGTGTTTAAAGTGATTCTTTCCAGAGTTTTACAGCTACCAGTTGTTGCAGCATTTTCTCATTGTGCTCTTGAACGTTGCACTTATGTGTTTTTCCCGTGTGCTTCTCTGCCTCACCTTCATTTCTTCAGTATTTGAGTTTTCCATGAGTTCTTGAGTCACCTCCAGGAATCCTCTGCCTGCTTCTCTGTTTTTTGTACAATAAACTCTTATTATTTTTTACCAACTGTTCTGGAGGTTTCCTGGAAGCTGGTGAAAGGAGAACTCAGGCAGCAGCTGAAGGTTTTAATGTAGACTTGATGCATCAAGGAGACCAGGAGGTGAAACTATATACAAACACTAACAGAGCAACATGAGCAACTGTCTCCACCAAGTCTGAAGATGTCTCCCACAGCCTCCCAGTACATCTCCCTCACCCTGCGTCACCCATTCCAACAGCACATCCATGAATGTCCCTCTCTATGTTACATGGAGGTGTTCACATCCTATTGGACAGTTCAGTCTAAAGTGTGTGTTCATAAATCACATTGTGTCTGGTCACTGGTGAAATACACAAAGAGTTGAAGACACTACAATGTCCTGTGGGTCCTTTATCTATAACCAGACCTTGGTTCTGCTTAGACAGAGAAGGAGCATCTGTGGAACCAGACAGGCTCTATTCTCCTGTACAGATAGAATATACACTATACATAATATATAGTGACATATACAGTTATGTGGGAGGATGGTCAGGAATTCATCAACACCTTCCTGTGCTCGTCTCTGCTTTGGGTCTGTTGGGACCTGGTATTTGGGAACTACATGTTCGGCCTACATGTGCAGTCAAAAGCCTAAAGCCGCATGTCCTTTGTTCTGGAGAAAACCAGAGCCTCCAGAACTCCGTCTCCCAGGCTGCCTCAACGCCACACAGAGGTCTGAAAACCGACCGGAGACACAAGTGTCAACCACTATTGGTCACCCTGGGCCCCATGACCTGTGAGGTCACTGGGCCAATATAAGGCCAGGTCTCCCCCTCTTCATTCTCTTTCCATGCAACACCGAGGGTAGAAGTTTGGCTTCTGCAGCTCACATCTTCTCTTTCCATCCACGTCTTCGAGAGGAGCACACCGCTCTTTCCACGAATCCTCTCAGAGGAGAAGGGCGGCGGTCCAGCTCACTCTTTCAACTCAAATCACCTTCATGGAGGAGAGTTGCAGCTTCCAGCTCATCTCACCAAGGAAACCTCCTCGCAATCCAAGCTCTACCAACCTTCAAGCAGCGACGCGATGTCCTGCCGGAGAACTTCAAACAGCAACTGAGCTGCACAACCCAACAGAACCACGATGGCAGGAGCCACAAACCAGCAAGACGACTTCACAGAACTTCGAACAGCACAGCAACCTTTTCCCTTTCCACGGACGGGTAACACAACTGGGCTTAATAATTATACTAGGCTAAGCAAGACTGTTTATCCGATTCCTTGTGATGTTTATAAGTTTGATTTGTGTTGCTGTGATATTTTGGTTATAAGTTATTTGAAAGTTAATGTTAGTTATGCGCTTCAGTCTTTCCTTGCATGCCTCTAGTAACTTTCTCTAATTTGGCACCAACACACACACACACACACACACACACACACACACACACACACACACACACACACACACACACACGCATAACTCTTCACCTCATTATCTCTACAGGTCGTAAACATTCCAAAGGGGGGGGGAAGGGTGTTATCTCTAGAGTGGCCAGCCGCCATTTTGGAAGCACGCTGACTCACACAGACACACACACGTATACACATCTTTGTTTAGTAAGTACACCGTTAGTAATTTGTGTTTTTATACTTTATTATATTCATCATAAATGTTTTTCTTTCACAAATGTTTTTTTATTAATGTTGCATAAGTGAATTTTGCCAACCTCTACACTGTCAAGAACTCCATATCCTTCAACTTAGCTAACTATCTATATGGTAATTTTGGTTATACTTATTAATTTAATTGTTAATCAGAGTTCCAAATTTGTAGTTAGTACTTTTATGAGACTTAATCAATAAATTGGCTATCTTTTCCCTTCCTTTGAAGGGTGGTGCCCCGAGGTAACTTTAATCAATTAAAGTTATTATTTATTATTTAATATTAATATTTTTAATATTAATATTCAATATTTTATTTTGATAACCAAATTTATTGAATGCCGAAAGGCACACCATTTTATGGTATCACGTTTAATGCCTTATTGCACAACAGGTCCAAACAAAAACAAAACCTAAGATTTGATACCAAACTGAATATTCCTACGGTGAAGTGATTTACGGTATAATCCAGTGAAACCAGTCACTGTAAAACGAATCTGTCACATGATCAGGACACAAGAAGCACATGTGTAATTTGTCCGCTCCCTCTCAACCCATTAGAAAGACAGAGAGTCAAATTAAAACAGAGGCAAACACAGACTGTGTCTGTCACTGGTCAAATAATGAAGATTATAGATGAGTTCAAATAGAAATTCACCGTTGTCGTACTTTAGAGAAATGATGGTGCTGCTGTCGTGTACTGATGACACCGAGCTTCAAGGCTACAAGAGCATTGAATCATATATCTGCTGTGCTAGTGGCTGCACATGGAAGTAAAAATGAACTTTTAATTTGCTTCTGCAATGGACAGCAATTTGAGATGTTTCCCTATTTTGATTTTATTTGAGATAAGAGTGAATATTCAGTTAATGTTTTTTTCTGGAATGATTTGAAAATGAAATTGTTTTAACACAAAAACACCATCATTGTTACAAATGCACAGATATGTCTCCATATGAATGAAGGCCCATGTAGTTTTCCTCGTGTTTCTCCTGGTGTCATTGCTCCACTCCAGGTTTTCACTCACTGGCTCTAATGAACACGTGGCTCCTCATCTGGTCTCATACGTCAAACACTTCTATATTAAAGGAAACATATTCTGTTCATATTCAGGTTGATCATTTTATTAGTGTTGCAGTTTAATGACTGTAAAATGTTTAGTAATGTTCAGAATCTCTTTCCTCGCTGCAGCTCCTCTTTTCAGCCTCTGTCTCAAACACTTGCTTTTAGCTCCTGTCTCTTTTAAGGTCCAGCGATTTACGTGAAATGATCTATTTGCAGAAATCCAATATAAAGTGATTTTTTCACTCTCGCACCCTCTGGGCCTCCTGCAGGCCGAGAGATTTGGATGATTTGCAGAAGCAGCAAGTCGGCTTCCCGATGATCCAAATATTCTCCAGTGGTAGTTTTCAAAAAAGCAAATGTGATGTAATTTATCATGTGAAATCGCACTCACTTTGATTTGAATGGACGGACCTGTTGAAGAGAGAGCAGTCCACCATCTTCCAAAGTGTCCACAGTAAAACCATAAGGGATGCAGCGGTCCATTTCTTGGATGAAAACTTACTCACAGTTTTTAGTTTGTCAACAAGTTGATCTTTTTCACTTTCCTAGAAACTTTCCTTTGATTCTTCAGCAATACTTCAAATGTCCTTTGGAGCATTAATCCCATCTGTGTCAAACATGTCTAAGATAAGATACAGAAGATCTACACACTATTCACACTTGGACACATTTATTCTTGTATTTCTACACTCTGCTTTTGTTAAATATGCTTTACAGACACATTTGACAATTGGCTCCTGACGTTTTGACGTACATTTGATCGTCAGGTGATTTGATAATAAAAACATTTGACTCTAACAGGTTTGATTCATTCTCTGTTTAAATCATAGTGAATAAACGCAGCTCCCAGAGGTGAAGCTGACTGATCGCCCCCTGGTGGTTTCCTGTCCCATTTCACCCATAAAAATCTGATAACACCTGAGGAACACGTTACCTGTGCAGGAGTAAAACCTGGACACTGACGCCCTCCAGTGGCCGCTCACACACACTGCATCAGACACCTGCTACTACAGGTCACATTATCACAGTATCAGTACTTCGTTTAGTTACAGTAACAGTAATTCATTGTCTTCGTAACATAAATAAACATGGTAGGATATTTCCAAAAACACAAGTAATGAAGTAAAAATACTCAGCACAGTTGTAGTATGTAGTAGTTTTGTTGAAGTTGTTCTTCAGTGCAGTACTTAATTAAATACCCCCCACCTCTGTGAGTGGATATAAAGGGGATGATGGGAGGAGGAGATGGGGGGGGGGGCTGTTAACGCACCAGCTGTTGCTAGGTGAGCCCTTGGTTGCCGGGGCGATGTATAGACCCCTGATGGTTTGACTTCTTCCCCGGAGTCCCTTTGCCTTATCGTCCACAGATCCAGGGCCGCGGCTGTGGCCACATCATGGATTAGGATCTGTGGATCACGTATCAGAGGTCGTAATGGTGGATCCAGTATGGCGGATCGTGCTGGCTGATCGTGATAACAAAGGCAGATCCTTTATCGTGTTGGCATCAGATACTGGTAGTGGACCACGACCGAGGTGGCAGCTGATGATGGATCCTAATGGCGGCAGTGGACAATAACTGTGGACTATAGTGGCATCCGATCTTGATGGTGGATCATGATCTTGCTGGCTGCTGACCATGGACTATGATTGCAGCAGGACTGCTCGATACATAGTATTTCTCCTCAGACACTCGACCATTAATGACATTAATCCACCAATTCACTGACCTTCAGTTATACTTCAAAATGTTTACCCTAATCAATGCTGCTAAAACCTTTATCTTGATGTTCTCCTTTACACTTGACATCCATTGCACTTCTGTCCGTCCTGGGAGACGGATCCTCACATGTGTCTCTGAGGTTTCTACCTTCTTTACCTGTTAAAGGATTTTTAAGTAGTTTTTCCTGACTCTTGTTGAGGGTTAAGGGCAGAGGATGTCACACCATGTTAAAGCCCTATGAGACAAATTGTGATTTGTGAATATGGGCTATACAAATAAAATTTGATTGATTGATTGATTGATGTTTGGGGGGTCAGGAGGGAGTGTGTGTGTGGGGGGGATCCTCCATCTATATATATATATATGCGTGCTCGTGCTTGTGTGTTTGTGTGTTTGTGTGCGTGTGTTCAGATCTTTAGAACAAATCCATTTAGACCCATAGAATCATGTAGAAATAAATAATGTTGATAAAAAGAATTTTCGATGTATTTATTTATTTATAAATAAATTTATATAAATGTGATTTTCTCCTGTTCAGAGTCGACGTGTAGTTCATAGTTTGGACTCACGGGGGCGCTGAGCCACCGGGGGACAGTTTGTGTTGAGACAGGAAGGGATTTTATCATCTTTAGATTTTCAGACTCAACTGAAAGATTTCAGGTGGAAATATCTTTTTTCCCCCAAAGATTTATCTGAAAATATAACCATGAATATGTTTTATAATAAAAATAAGATACCAAATTACCAAAATAAGTTCACACACACCTGTGGCAGGACGGTTCACACACCTGCGTCAGGACAGTTCACACACCTACAGCAGGACGGTTCACACACCTACAGCAGGATGGTTCACACACCTGCGTCAGGACGGTTCACACACACCTACAGCAGGACGGTTCACACACCTACAGCAGGACGGTTCACACACCTGCGTCACGACGGTTCACACACCTGCGTCACGACGGTTCACACACCTACAGCAGGACGGTTCACACACCTACAGCAGGACGGTTCACACACCTGCAGCAGGACGGTTCACATGCACATCTACAGCAGGACGGTTCACACACCTACAGCAGGACGGTTCACATGGACACCTACAGCAGGACGGTTCACATGGACACCTACAGCAGGACGGTTCACATGGACACCTACAGCAGGACGGTTCACATGGACACCTACAGCAGGACGGTTCACACACCTGCGGCAGGACGGTTCACACACACCTTCGGCAGGACGGTTCACATGGACACCTACAGCAGGATGGTTCACACACCTGCGGCAGGACAGTTCACACACCTGCGGCAGGACGGTTCACACAACTACGGCAGGACAGTTCACACACACATCTCTGCAGGATGAATCAGTTCACACCTACAGCAGGACAGTCTGAGTACCACAAAGCAGTGATTCTGGCGTACTGCGTCTCTTTGACATTCCTGCGTGTGGACGTCCTCATGTCGCTCTGCAGTTCACACCTGCAGGCTGCAGCTGACACGACTGAACAGGGATCAGAACGTGGTTCAGGCTCTGTCGCATTTGTTTCTCCAGACACGTTCATCCACCTTCTCATGTTTGTGTCTCTCATCCAAACAAAGTACAAATACCACAAAGTACAAATAACGCACAAGTACGTGAACACAACAATTCAAAGTGACAGTCACACTGATGCTCCTGAAAATACGGTTCAGGGACATAATCCACGAAGTCTGCATCCCCGATCTTTTGGCCGCTGCGGGGAACCTGCATCACGTGACCTCAGTGTTCTCGAGGCAGCTCGTTAATAAGGGAGTTCATTAAGAGCTTTGTAAAATCACAAACACAACAAAATAGAACAACCAAAAATACTGCATTTAAACAGCAGTTATACAAGTATGGCAGTATCATCAGTAAATTGGGCCTTAAGTACCAGAAGTAAAAATGACAGTTGTATTTTCAATGAGACAAACTTCGTTATGTTTGTAGTTAAAGCATAAAATCTTCTGACAACTAAAATATGTGCATTATAGAAATACTGGAGTATCAGTACCCGAGTAAATGTATTTAGTGATAATCCAACACTGCTACTCGCACCGATGGAACTTAAACAGAAAATACAGAAACCTGTCCTGTTTTAGAACTCATTCTGTACTAAAATGTACTTTAAGTAGCAAAGTAATCTAAGTAAAAGTGCTCAACAAGCAGTAGCATGCTACCTGCACCTCTCATTGTCTGCTTTACTCAGTTTTTACAAGTTTATTTTTAATAGTATTAGTCCATTTTTCACTGATCAGATAAGCTTTTAAATTATGTTAAACGTGAGTCTTTATTAACTGATGTTGAAATAAAAAGTGCTGTTTTAAGTTTCCGTCATGTTTGAGCTGCGACTTCCTCAAAGGAAACAGGTGCACAACACTCGAGTTAATGTTCTGTGACTTCGCACCACTGCTGCTGCTGAAGGGCTCCGACCCCAGGCTGCAGCCCTGTGACCTCTGACCCCTTCCAAAGACACTCCACAGAGGGAGCTCAACTCAAGAAGAACAAAACTGAGCAGACATGCAAAATACAACTCACAAAATAAAAGTCTGGTTTATTGTCAAACAACAAACTTCGCACATACATCAAAACAGGCCGTCATAAAACAAAAGGAAAAGAAAAGAGGCTCTTTTCTTTGGCCTTACCCTCCCATACAAACAAACTAGTTATGGTACAGCTAAAGTACATACATTAAATTTACTGGAATGCTCTGAGTTCAACGGCTTAAGAGGTTTCTGTCATGTTTTACCCTTCTTACATGTTTGTTCTACCATCTGTTGAGATATCGTAACATGGTCAACCAAGTAAAATCTTTTCGTTTTAAGAAGCACCGATTTGGTCTGACGAGATCGCTGCCGAGAGAGAAACTGACCCCCCTTCCTAACAATATGTACAAAAATATAAAATGTAAATAAAAATACAAACAAATTCTTCTTGTGTTGTTGTTAAGCCTGATTTCTGCGTTGATGTGGTTCTTCTAGAAAATTTGCAGTTTTGATGGGAGGCTCGTGTGGACGTGGTGGGTGTTGGTTGAACTCTACTTCCTAATGACCATGTTGGAATTTTTTATTATTATTTTTTCCTTTAAATCCGTCGTCCAGCCCCTCCACCTGTGACCTTTAAAACACAGCCAGAGGTGAAGAACCTGGAAGTTGTTCAGCAGGATGGCGGCGGGAAAACGCATCAATCGTCATCGTCGGTTTTCTGCTTCTTGGTTTCGACGTCGTCCTGAAAAGACAGAAAAGAGTTAAGCTGGCAAACTCGTGGCCTGATGCGTCGCTTCCATTCAAGAGGGTCGTAGGAGCCTCACCTCATCGTCATCATCGTCGTCCTCTGCTGCCCGTTTTGTGCCACCCTCAGTCTCGTCTTCATCTTCCTCCTCGTCTTCCTCGTCACCTGCAGGACGAACCGAATTAAGAGGTTGTTGACAATTTGAAGAAAATAAGAGTGAAAAAGTAAAATAATAAACATCTTCGCACCTTCTACATCATCTTCCTCGTCCTCCTCGTCCACCTCCTCATCCTCTTCATCATCTACCTCAGGTTCACCATTCTCCTCCTTCTCCTGAACACAACAATAACCTTTTAAAAAGTGGTCTTTCATAAAGTGCAGAGGATCCAGGACGACTCCAGGAGGAACCCCAGAACCCAGTGGGAACAGGGTTGAGGAGACTCACCTTCCCGTTGGTGGCAGCATCTTTGCCGTTCTCCTTCTCCTCCACCAGCTTCTTCTCTTTCAGGTCCTGGTGGAGACAGAAACCATAACAATATTCAGGCTGCTGCTTCCTTGTGGCCTAGTTACACGCGGTGCATTGTGGGAGCTGCAGGCAGAATGAAACCTTCCTATTTAAACACCATCTCTGCAGATCCCCCTCCCCCACCTCCTCCCACTCCATCCTCTCTAATGTGTTGTAATCTGATACTTTGATGTGTGGCCCGGGGCACTCTGGGTATTGTAGTCTTCCGCGGGTTGCCTTTACCCATATGTCACGAGACACGCCCGGGAGAGGCACTGCAATACCCAGGATGCACCACTCGGTTTAAAATAACACAGGAGGGCGCCGGAGGGAGGGGGGAGGAGGAGGAGGGGGGTGATGAGGAGGCGGAGGCGGCGAGCGCGACGCACGCGGCTGCCGCTCGTTGTAACGGAGCCTGAGAAGGACAATAGAAGACGACACATGGCAGCCGAGAAAAAGCTGCACGAAAAGCGAAAATACGGCAAACACACGGGCTCAAACACCCCGGGGCTTTTTTAAATCCCTCCGACGAAACCGACTCGAGTCCGTTAACGGGGCCCGGTCCGGTCGGTCGTGGTCTGCCGCCACCAGCGCAGATACGGTTATTGATCAGTTACTCATCATAACCTGTAGACCAGGATCCGCTAACGCGTCCGGGGGCAGGAATCGAACCCGCGCACCCACTGTGCGTAAAAACGCTCCACAACTATAAATAGCGGCTCCGCGGATTAACGGCAGCGACACCTGGCCCCAACTTTCCCCTCCGCACCTCCTCCTCAGCTCCTCCTCACCTCCTCCTCACCTCCTGGAAGCACCCTGATGATTATTCTGATCTGGAGGTGTTCTCCTGCGGAGCTAAACCAACCCGCCCCCTGCTCCGCCAGCGGGACCCGAAACAAGTCCCAAACAGAGGAGCACATGAGACCTGCACAGCCCGGACACACGCGCGCGCGCGCGCGCACACACACACACACACACACACACACGCACAGTGTTTCACTAAACAGAAAGAAAACTTGTCCCCACACATGAACGCGCCCTGCAGACACGCTCCAAACACGGCGACCCGCTCGGTGACTCTCCGGTAAACGGAGGCTGAACGAGCAGCAGCACCGACCTCTCAGAGTCGGTAAACAAACCGGGTCGGACCGGAGCACAAACACGGAGGAGAAGCGGAGCCCTCAAAGTTAATGCTGGTGGGACTTACGCACCGAGCCTCCATTCAAACGGAGCAACTTCACAGCGGCAGCGGAGATCCCACTCCCCCGCGGCTCGGTACCGATCGACTCAACGAGCCCGGTTCTCCGCAGCGGGACGCGGGGATTTAACCTCGCAATTAATTCGCGTCAAGCAGCAGCTCCGCAAGTTGTGGAATAAGTGCGCGAATAATGCGCGTCAGTTCCGCGCAGAGAGCCGCGGAGCGGAGCGCCGGAGCACCGAGCCCCTCGGTCCTCCGCAGGGTCCGGACCGGACCGAGGGGCTCGGTGCTCCGCAGCCGCTGGATAAACAACGAAGCGGAGCCCTCCTCCTCCCCCGCGTTATTCTGCTCCTATTCTCCATCAGTTCTGAGAAAAAGACGTAAACACCGGTTCTGTCCTCCTCCTCCACCGGCGCCTCCGACAGAGTTCGAGGGGACGCTGGAGGAAGAGCGTCGGGGAGGCGCTGGGCACGGGGCTCCGTGCGCCGCGGCCCCCGGTGAAGGTGCGAGGCGGGCGGCTTACCTTGACAGAGAGGTCGGAGCCGGAGTCGAGTTTGGTGTCGGCCATTGTTCCGTGATGAGCTCTAATGAGGCGGGTTCTCGCTCTGCGCGCGCTCGCTGCTGTGTTGTGCCACTGGCTCGTGCTGCTCCCGGCCGACACTGTAATATAGGCTGCGGGGCGGGGCGTAGAGGAGGTGGGCGGCCGCTGATTGGCTGCGGGCTCCACAGAGGTGTTCTCTTTCGCGCGTTGGAGTGGAACAATGGACAGTTTCTCCAGCCGGAGCCACGCCCCCTCCTCCTCCTCCTGTCCGCCGCTGCTCCTCATCTTTTTCTCCAGAAACACAGATCCGGTCCCCGGTCCGACCAGCCGGGCCGGGCCGGGCCGGGCCGGTCCCCCCGCCGCGGGGAACCGAGAAAGTCGAGTTCGCACCGAACCGCGCGCGGTTTGACGAAGTGTCACTTTGATTGATTGACGTGATCTGGTGGAGCCCCCGCCCCCCGAGCAGAGGAGTCAGTTAAAATGTCTCCACCGGCTGAGACTCAGGGAGCAGCACCGCCGCCATGTCGGCCCGCCCTCCTCCTCCTGGCGTCCATGTTTGAATCTCACTCCTTCCCCTCGATGTACGCACTTCACTTTTCACGTAAACACTCATGAACCCGGAGCTCGAACACACGGTGCTGCAGTGTGACGGTGTGTGAACGGTGCAGCCCGCTGGCCTCATTTCCTCCGGGTCCATTGTTCGAGCCCGCGGAGAAGACGCTGTGCGACACAACAGACATGCGATGAGACAAGTGCGCAGAAGAAGTGCGAGGTGCTCATGGAGTGACGCGTTATGACACACACGTATGTTCCTTACCGGGGTTAGAACACATGTCTTTTACAAGCGGGACATGAGCGGGGACAAAGCGGGACACCGCCGCCATTCCTCGCTCTGGTTGGGGGATGGGAGCGGAGTGAGCTCCGGTAACGCGCAGCGCACGTTCACATTCTGCTCTGATGACGCACGCAGCCGCCGAGGACGACTCTGATTGGTCCGCTGAGTGGAATAAACACGGCTTCGGCTTCGGCGAGCGCTGATTGGTCGCTGCGGACGTCTGTCAGTTCAAACTGGGCTCCGCCGGCTCGCTGCAAACCGCGGGTCCGGATCGTGGACCCGGACTGGAGCGGCGCATCAGAGTTCACCTCCTTGACTGTTCATCAGGTGTCAGCAGGGACGGAGCATTAATAAGTTATTATTAATATATTTATTATGAGCTGCTCTCGCACTCTGTACGTGAGGATCTAACTTAGTTCGTTCTGTGATACCTGAGTCGGTCCTGTTGTTGTGAACGAGTGTGAAACACAAAGTCCAGAACAGGTCCAGAGAGTTGTTGTATCTGCAGGTTTCAGTTGTTTGTGTCTTGCAGGACATGTTCAGGTGTGGAACCAGTGAACCGGTGAACCGGTGAACCGGTGAACCGGTGAACTGGTCTATGTTCACGCGTCACTAAATCCTTCTCACTGAACCCTAACGATGGTTATAACAGAGAAGCTCCTCAGTGCACCTGGATCATGGCAACAGCATTTACTAAACTCTGATTTAAGTGCTGGAAAACAAGTGTTCCGTGGCAACACAGCATCAGCCTGGATTCCAGCAAATTAAAAAGCAGCAGCAGCTGATCCATATTTTTCATTCTCACATATATCAAGTACATAAGAATCACAGGAGGAGCCTCGTGTCGTCACAGTCCTGGTTCAGAGCAGCCAGGGGAACAGGCTGAAACTGGCCCAGGTCTGCTCCAGTTCTGGTTATCGACTCTAATCTATCAGCTTCATATGGGCCGGCGCCGACCACAGAGGTTAGATCACCAGCTGGTCAGGGCAGTCGGCTCCCCGCAGGGCCCCAGACCCAGAGGGGCCCCTCAAGCCCCAGGTTCATCTGTGTCAATTGGTTGGAAATAATTGGATTAACTCTAGATTTGTTTTGGAATTTGCACCATTGAAGGACAATATCAACCAAGACAGGTCCTTAACCCCGTGACCCCGTGACCCCGTCCTGTAACTGTGTTTATTACCCGCTGATCTCAGACTCCAGGCGTTTCCTGTCATTTCATGAGCGGCTGCACGTGAGAACGCAAAGTCAGTGAGTCAGATTCACAGTGAGCGAGTGGACGTGTTGATGAGGCTTCTAACATCACGTGTTAGAAGCCTCATCAACAGGATGAAGAAGAGGAGCCGTACACGTAGAAGACGAAGACGTCAACTTGGAAACACGAGGAGGTTCCAGATCTTCTGGTGCTGAGGGCCGACGCCGGTGTGGATGAGCTGTAAACAACAACACTGATCTTTCCACAGCAGAGTTTATACGTCATGTCCGGCCTCCTGCTGCTCTACAGGCTCCGCCCCTTGTGACAAACACCAACTATGACTACACTAATGTCCAGACACTGTTTAACACGTGTGAAAACAAAAGAGGGTCTGTGGTTCCATAGGGTTCAGTTGTTGGTCGTATGTACCTTCACCACTAGATATCACTAAATACTCACTCTTTGTTAGAAATTGATCCAAACTACAAATGTTTGTGTTCGGTCTGACTACACACGCAGGAGGTTCAGTCTGGATCAGTGAGTCAGAAATCTGTTGACTTTCTCTGTAGAATTAAAAGATGGATTAACGAGTCAAAATATGTTGAATATCAGATATGTGAGAGAACACCTGCAGTAATGGAGCGAGACACTGGACAGGTTTATTTATTTGACCTGTTGAAAATTAACACAGACAACACTTCACACCAAAATATTTAAGAGCACATATATTCAATAGGGTATTTAAATACATTTATTCTATTTATACATGTGTTAAATTTACTTTTTGCTTTCGATACCTTGTTTGAGAGCTTTTTACATCAACATCTTGGAATGAAAGGTTCTGGACTGTGAGTAATTTAATCCAAAAAGAAAGGACCCATCACTCGAACATCAATGACACTTGGATATATGTGAATACAAAGAATGAATGAAATCAATCTCCTCTTCAGCATGTTCATTATATCGTTTGAATCTTCTGTTTGCAGCTGAAAACTCTGAACTATCATGGAACTGTGTTGAGTTTATTCACATTCACTCTCTACCTGAGCAGGTGCTTCTGAACATCAAACCTCTGCGCTCAGTTGAAAGTTCATCAATGAAGAGTCTGTGAATTGTTTAAATATTCGAGCTTTGGCGCTGACACTAATCTAGGTTCAGAGTAAATCCCGGCGGGTGCAGCTCACCCTGCAGGGGATGAATTCACTCTACGTGTCTCGACGTCGCTCAAACAAGAATCGACACAGTTTAAATCTGCTGCGTCCCACTGACACTCTCTCCTCAACACAGCTTCACCAGAGGGAGGAACCAGTGAGAGATGAGTGAACAGGACAGATATCAATGTGTGGAACCAGCTGCGTTACGCTCAGACCTCCTGCAGCCAACATGTTTGAACCTGTCGCAGCGACGCATTGGAGTGGACACTTCAGCTTCAGATCAGCGAGGGAGCACTTAGCACAGAGTCCAGTTTCATTTCGAGTTCTTCTGCTTAAGCTTAGACAAAACATGCAGGGAGGTTCCAAAGTTCGAGAGTTGTTCTAGGTTTTTTAAGAAGGTGCAGTGGTTGATGACGACGTCCGAGGACCTTTTGGACGTTTTGTTGATTCTTCAAGAAAACCCCGGTTCCTAAAAAGGTTTCTGGTGATAGATGAAGAGGTTCTTCAGGTCATTGAGGTCACCAACAGGTTTCTATTAAGAAGGTTCTACTGGTCATTGAGGAGATTCTAGAAGTAGCGAGTCCTGATTGGTTGAGAACATCATCTAATATCATTGAGACTTCGAGACTTCCATCCTGCAATCGTTACTCAGGCTCCTCCACAAGATGGCCGCATTCATGTTTTTCTGCTGGATATTATGATCAGTATTAATCAGTGCTCGATTCTTACCCACAAGGCCACCATGACACAACTGTGTCTTTATGGAGCGACTTTGTACACAGGAGACGAATACAGACGCTGGACGAACAATGTTTTCTAAACTGTGACTGTGATGAAGTCAGGGGCCACACAGGAAACAGGCTGTGAGGGAAACATGAGGAGACGATGAATCTAAATTTCTACAAAGTCACAATCGAATCAGAAAGATTCTTTGTCCCATGGAGTTTCGAAACATTCACATTTAATGGAACTGAAAACACAACACGTGTCCACAGACGTTATCTGGCACAAGAGGAAGTGCAGACGTGTAACCATGACTTCCTCTGTCTCTCAGTGAAGCTACATCATGTGAAACACGTGTGCACATCTTTCAATGCACATCTGAGTTTGTTGTCAAAGAGACGAGAGACCTTTTCTGTGTTTGTGGTCCATTTTCTTTTCTTTTGAAGTAGTCGAGTTGGGTGTCTTGTCTCAAGATGCCGCTTTAGTTTGGAAGGCTTCAAGCCGCAATCCACACACCGGGCTCTGGGCTCTCCATCGTCACCTCCGTTAACAAAACCATGTTTAATGAAGTCGGGTTGTACCTACGTACAAATGTTACGTTGTTTGGTGGATTAGTAGCGTTACTGTCGTTGTTTTTCCGCTTAAGGAACTTTACCATCACTCCAAATACTACAGTCTAGCGGTTAGCATTAGCTCACCTGTCACTGGGCGTCTCAAACTGATGACGTATGCGGCCGTCGCGGCCCACTAGTATCAAATTGAAAACATTTCAAGGCCCAGCAGAGGGCGCTCACGGCCCACAAATCGGAGAGGGCCCAATGGTTGAGAAAGTCTGATCTATAGTATATTATATTAGTATTTTATTTCATCTCTAGTATACAAACTGTAATCTATGTGATGTGATGCTTTCTATTCATCGCTGGTAGTGGAGTCATGTGACTGATCAATCAGGAAGAGGACGTGGACAAAGAACAAAGATGGACGTCGCTTCCCTAAAGTGAAGCCAAAACATCTGGATCGCCCTCTGGCTGCAGGTTAGATCCTAAACCTTTGATCGTCTTGACAGTCGATGGTTCAGACCCAAACATCTCCAAAGGTCTGGAGTAGTGTGGACGCCACGTAACCATAGCAACAGTGATGAGTTTTAAAAGTAAAAGGCATCAGTGTGGACGGAGGAGTTCTGAGTGAGAGAGGCACACACACACACACACACAGACACACACACACACACACACACACACACAGACACACACACACACACAGACAGACACACACACACACACACACACACACACACACACACACACACACACAGACACACACACACACACACACACACACACACAGACAGACACACAGACAGACACACACACACACACACACACACACAGACAGACACACAGACAGACACACACACACACGCACAGACACACACACACACAGACACACACACACACACACACACACACAGACACACACACACAGACACACACACACACACAGACAGACAGACACACACACACACACACACACACACACACACACACACACAGACACACACACACACACACACAGACAGACACACAGACAGACACACACACACACACACACAGACAGACACACACACACACGCACACACAGACACACACACAGACACACACACAGACAGACACACACACGCACACACACACACACACACACAGACACACACACACACCTACACACACACACACACACACACACACACACACACACACACACAGACCTACACACACACACACACACACACACACACACACACACACACACACACACACACACACACACACACAGACCTACACACACACACACACACACACACACACACACACAGACCTACACACACACACACACACACACAGACCTACACACACACACACACACACACACACACACACACACACACACACACACACACACACACAGACACACACTGTTTTTAAAGGCGTCTTTACGAGCTTCAGCCTGAGGCTCCACATTTACAGCAGGAATTCAGTTTGAAAGAACAAGCTGAGACAGTGAGGGGCTCGAACGCCCCCACGGCTCCTCCGCTTCCTCCCTCTCCTCCCTCTCCTCCGCTTCCTCCCTCTCCTCCGCTTCCTCCCTCTCCTCCCTCTCCTCCGCTTCCTCCCTCTCCTCCCTCTCCTCCGCTTCCTCCCTCTCCTCCCTCTCCTCCCTCTCCTCCGCTTCCTCCCTCTCCTCCCTCTCCTCCCTCTCCTCCGCTTCCTCCCTCTCCTCCCTCTCCTCCCTCTCCTCCGCTTCCTCCCTCTCCTCCCTCTCCTCCCTCTCCTCCGCTTCCTCCCTCTCCTCCCTCTCCTCCCTCTCCTCCCTCTCCTCCCTCTCCTCCGCTTCCTCCCTCTCCTCCCTCTCCTCCCTCTCCTCCGCTTCCTCCCTCTCCTCCCTCTCCTCCGCTTCCTCCCTCTCCTCCCTCTCCTCCGCTTCCTCCCTCTCCTCCCTCTCCTCCCTCTCCTCCGCTTCCTCCCTCTCCTCCCTCTCCTCCCTCTCCTCCCTCTCCTCCGCTTCCTCCCTCTCCTCCCTCTCCTCCGCTTCCTCCCTCTCCTCCCTCTCCTCCCTCTCCTCCGCTTCCTCCCTCTCCTCCGCTTCCTCCCTCTCCTCCCTCTCCTCCGCTTCCTCCCTCTCCTCCCTCTCCTCCGCTTCCTCCCTCTCCTCCCTCTCCTCCCTCTCCTCCGCTTCCTCCCTCTCCTCCCTCTCCTCCCTCTCCTCCGCTTCCTCCCTCTCCTCCCTCTCCTCCGCTTCCTCCCTCTCCTCCCTCTCCTCCCTCTCCTCTGCTTCCTCCCTCTCCTCCCTCTCCTCCGCTTCCTCCCTCTCCTCCCTCTCCTCCCTCTCCTCCGCTTCCTCCCTCTCCTCCCTCTCCTCCCTCTCCTCCCTCTCCTCCGCTTCCTCCCTCTCCTCCCTCTCCTCCCTCTCCTCCGCTTCCTCCCTCTCCTCCCTCTCCTCCGCTTCCTCCCTCTCCTCCCTCTCCTCCCTCTCCTCCCTCTCCTCCGCTTCCTCCCTCTCCTCCCTCTCCTCCCTCTCCTCTGCTTCCTCCCTCTCCTCCCTCTCCTCCCTCTCCTCCGCTTCCTCCCTCTCCTCCCTCTCCTCCACTTCCTCCCTCTCCTCCCTCTCCTCTTACCTGTTCAGAGTTCTGTCATATTTCCTGGAAAACGTTCAGGAGCTGCCGCTGTGCCGCTGGGCCAGGCAGCAGTGTTGTGTGGTTGAACTTGATAAAAGCACATGACAGGACTGTGTTACTGATGTTCTGCAGCAACACACATGTCACCTGTCTAACTGTGATATGAGGTTTACATCCTGAAGCTGACGCAGCAGCTTTACAGCTCAACAGTTTTTTAAAATGTCTAAATGAACAAAACCAAATTAAATAATACGTTTTTAAAATATAGTTATTCATCTTTCTTTCTAAAACTGCTTTTTCAAATAGATTCAAAATGTATTAATGAATAAATTAATGTATTTTAAATGATGTACCTGTTTACTGTTTAAATCTCCATTCAACTAATTAACTGTTACTGATGGATTCATATTTATTTTGTAAATAAGTTTTTGAATTTTTGAATACTCATTAGAATATTAAATAATAAATGACCCGGGGAAGGCGTCATGTCTCAGACTGTAAACTTATCAGTGTGAAAAGAGAATGTCAGGATTGGTCCAAACCTTCAGGGGGCGGGACCAGCTCCTCCAGGTGATTCACCTGAAACAGACGGTGCTCTCTTTACATACGTCTAGATATTTGATGATATAAAAACAGGCTGAGACATCTTTATATACAGTCAGTGATCGTCTTTATATACAGTCTCTGATGGTCTTTATATACAGTCACTGATCCTCTTTATATACAGTCAGTGATCCTCTTTATATACAGTCACTGATGGTCTTTATATACAGTCACTGATCATCTTTATATACAGTCACTGATGGTCTTTATATACAGTCACTGATCGTCTTTATATACAGTCAGTGACGGTCTGTATATACAGTCACTGATCGTCTTTATATACAGTCACTGACGGTCTGTATATACAGTCACTGATCATCTTTATATACAGTCACTGATGGTCTTTATATACAGTCACTGATCGTCTTTATATACAGTCACTGATCGTCTTTATATACAGTCAGTGACGGTCTGTATATACAGTCACTGATCGTCTTTATATACAGTCACTGACGGTCTGTATATACAGTCACTGATCATCTTTATATACAGTCACTGATCCTCTTTATATACAGTCACTGATGGTCTTTATATACAGTCACTGATCATCTTTATATACAGTCAGTGACGGTCTTTATATACAGTCACTGATCATCTTTATATACAGTCACTGATCATCTTTATATACAGTCAGTGACGGTCTGTATATACAGTCAAACTGAAAACAAGAGCCTATGACCAATCTGTATTCACTATTGAACAACTACATTTCCCATGATGCTTTGAAAGTGGCTCATTGTGTGGAGCACATGACGGACGGCAGCAGGCGAACATGAGCCTGTAGAAAGATTTCATCAATAAAACATTTAAAGTAAATGAAGTGAGTTTGTTTTTCTTCTCCTCTCCAACGATAGAAAACGTGAAACTGTGAGATGCATCAGTGTCAGTTTGTGGATCTGCTCCTCTCCCAGCGACACAACAAGCCTTTATCTGCAGCCTGAAAGGCTCCGTGAGTGAAAGGAAATGATGGCACAAGATAATGTGCCCTTCTCCGCACAATTACTGGTGAACTGTAGCCCTGTTGTGGAGCCGAGCTGCAGCTACTCATGCATGTGAGCTGGGTGAGGTTCTCCCTGGCTGTTCCCAGAGCTGCAGCAAGGCTGACGGTGTTTTCACGTCACGTGGGAAGAGGCAGGACAACGTAAATCACCAGATTCAACTCACACATTCATGTTTGAGAGGAAATAAACTATTTCAACATGAAGGTGTAAACTGTGTTAAACAGAAGTTAAGACTGTAACAAATCTGCAGCATCTTTAAGAAATCATCAGACCTTCAGACTTTTCAGTGTGAAGCTAAACATCAGGTGTGAAAGGTTCCTCAGAGCAGGAGAGGTGTTCTGGGTCTGGATCAAACTGAACCATGGTTCTGTTCGAGAGTGAAAACACTTTGTTGGAGAGTTTGGACTTTTGGACCAATCACAGGAAGTAGAGACAGAATTAAACAGTAGAAGAAGAAGAAGAAGAAGAAGAAGAAGAAGAAGAAGAAGAAGAAGAAGAAGAAGAACTTCACCTCCGACAATATAATGTTTGAACCGCGAGGATGTTCATTTGGTGCATTTGAACTAGTGTGGAGTACTGGAGAGTACTGTAGTACTGTAGTACTGTAGTACCCTCATACTGTGGAACTGTCAGGAACACATCAGGAGCACGTCAGGAACATGTCAGGAACATGTCAGAAGCATGTCAGGAACATGTCAGGAGCATGTCAGGAACATGTCAGGAACATGTCAGAAGCATGTCAGGAACATGTCAGGAGCATGTCAGGAACATGTCAGGAACATGTCAGGAACATGTCAGGAGCATGTCAGGAACATGTCAGGAGCACGTCAGGAACATGTCAACAGCATGTCAGGAACACGTCAGGAACATGTCAGGAACATGTCAGGAACATGTCAGGAACATGTCAGGAACATGTCAGAAGCATGTCAGGAACATGTCAGGAGCATGTCAGGAACATGTCAGGAACATGTCAGGAGCATGTCAGGAACATGTCAGGAGCACGTCAGGAACATGTCAGGAGCATGTCAGGAACATGTCAGGAACATGTCAGAAGCATGTCAGGAACATGTCAGGAGCACGTCAGAAGCATGTCAGGAACATGTCAGGAACATGTCAGAAGCATGTCAGGAACATGTCAGGAGCATGTCAGGAACATGTCAGGAACATGTCAGAAGCATGTCAGGAACATGTCAGGAGCACGTCAGAAGCATGTCAGGAACATGTCAGGAGCATGTCAGGAACATGTCAGGAACATGTCAGAAGCATGTCAGGAACATGTCAGGAACATGTCAGAAGCATGTCAGGAACATGTCAGGAGCATGTCAGGAACATGTCAGGAACATGTCAGAAGCATGTCAGGAACATGTCAGGAGCACGTCAGAAGCATGTCAGGAACATGTCAGGAGCATGTCAGGAGCATGTCAGAAACATGTCAGGAGCATGTCAGAAGCATGTCAGGAACATGTCAGGAGCATGTCAGGAACATGTCAGGAACATGTCAGGAGCATGTCAGGAACATGTCAGGAGCACGTCAGAAGCATGTCAGGAACATGTCAGGAGCATGTCAGGAGCATGTCAGAAACATGTCAGGAGCATGTCAGGAGCATGTCAGAAACATGTCAGGAGCATGTCAAGAACATGTCAGGAACACGTTAGGAACCCGTCAGGACTTCAGTGCAGCTGTACTGAAATTACTGAAAAACATCTCTCATGATGCTTTAAAAGATTTGGAGACAGTACAAGTATGAAAGCCTTCAAAATAAGACAGGGATTGAAACAGGAAGAGAGGACAGGTAACTTCCTGTTGATCCTGTGTTTTCAGCTAGTTGCTCTTCAGCAGAAGAACAAATTTAAATGTAGCTCCGCCCTCACTGAGCAGCAGGTTCTTCCTAGAACTGCTCATAAAGAAACAGTTCCACCGACTGGATGAGCTTAGCTTAGCATAAAGCCCAGTGAAACAGTTAGCATGACTGTCCCCTCGAAAAAGCTTAAAAATAAAGAAATACAAAAACGGATTGTGTGTGCGTGTGAAAAAACACTGTAGTCACACGTCATACTAAGTCATTAATATATGTGAATATATGTATATGTATTATATATGTGTATGTATTATATGTACTATGTGTATGTATTATATATGTATATGTATTATATATGTATATGTATTATATATGTGTATATGTTCAGTATATGTATTATATGTCAGAACACGTGTTGGTGTCACCATCAGTGGTTTTAATATTTAAACTCAGCTGATGTCGTGTCGTTGGAGGTCATCAGGTCAAACTGAGGCTCTAGACCTCGATATGATGACACACACACACACACACACACACACACACACACACACACACACACACACACACACACACACACACACACACACACACACACACACACACACACATGTGTTTTGATGATGTCATCAGTCAGTGTGGGATCGTGTCCAATCATAGAGCTGATTTATCTCTGACGGAAACAAACTTAGTTGTTGTTTATTTAAGTCCATGTGTTAGCTGAGCTGTCAATCACTTTGAAAGTGTCAAATCCTGTGGCCTGAATTCTGGAGGTGGGTGTGGCTTGGTTGATGAATTATATCTTTAGTCATACATGATATTTTCAAACCTGCAAAAATCTAGTTTTAATCAGGTAACAGTGCGTTTCATTCGGTCGCCTGTTGTTGGCGTCATATCCTCTTTGTGCATCTTGTGTCTTTTTTTTTATTCATGCACACGTGACAACACATACACACACATACACACAGATAAACCGCACATAATATAAAATCAACTAAAGACAAAACTAAAACCTGGTGTTCTTCACCAGTTAATCTCTCTAAAGATGCAGGAGATTCATTTTACCAGAACACAACCCAATAATCTACGTTTTTATTTCATCTGAAAATCAGGCGTCTCATTTAGAAAGTAAAAGTACTGTTGTGTTTGTTTGAAGAATCAAAAGTGACTTTTTATTTGAAGTCACATTTTTAGGAAACACGTTTTAGATCTTGGTGAATTTTAACTGTATGTTTGAAGCAGATGAAGGATTTTAGTCGTTAAACGATTTTAACACCGAAGGAATCCTGACCAGGAGAAGACTACAACTCCCATCATCCCTCACTGCTGCACCACAACAACAAACTGGTTTATTGATCCGACTGGGACTGCAGAAAAACACAGATATAATAATGTTACAGGTATTCAATTGATATGTTTAAACGTATATAACTAACAATAACTAAAGTTGATAATTCCACTATACGATGCTCATTTCTTCCCTTTAATGATTTGATTATAGGATCTTTAGCATTTATTAGTAGATTATTAACATCTGTTAAATGACACTATAATGTATCTGTTAACGTCTATAATAATGACAATGAACAACAACATTATTATTCTCATATTTCATATGAAATCATTGAAATCATTTGAAGACTTTTCTTCTTCTTGGGTTTTCAGAGTTGTTACGTCACATGTTTGATTTGAGTTCAGTGTTTGTGGAGTGACCCCACGTGTCCAGGTCTCTGGCTCCATCTGCTGGCAGCTCGCATACTCACAGGAAACACCGCAGGAGATTCAGTGGAGGACTGTGTTGTCTCTGCTGCCCTCTGGTGGCCACGCTCAGTTTGTCTGAAAGAAGAAAGTCTGTTATGAATAAAGTTGTGTGTATATATACTGTATATATATATATATATATATATATATATATATATATATATATATGTGTGTGTTTACTTTACTGTACCTCTACAGAGATATCTTTGTGAGGACCATTTTGAGTCTAGAACCCATGGAGTGAGAACATTTTGGCTGGTCCTCACTTTCTGACCCACTTTTGACGGTTGTTTGAGGGTTGAGACCTGGATTGAGGATTAGAGTTAGAATTAGGTTTAGGTTAAGATAGGATATGTCAGGTCAGGTCAGTGTGTGAAACTTCAGCCCTAAACTCTGCTGTTTATCCATCAAAGGTCACGAATCCTTATTTTGATGTTTTTAAATGCAGTTATTTGTGGATTCATGTAAACTGAGTCTGTTAATTAATGATTTTATAGATTTATTTAAATGACTGATCAGCTCTTATTGAACGTAAACATTTTTTATTTAAAAATAAATAAAAACTCAGTTCTAATTATTAGACATAATATCACTGATGGTCTTTATATACAGTCACTCATTCACATTATTTATTGTGCTGTGTGTGAGAATACAGTTGTCACAAAATGGTTATATATATATATATATATATATATATATATATATATATTAGTTACTCTGACACTAAACACATTACCTGTTATTAACTGAGTTTTACATAACTAAACAAAGCAGATTTTTAAAATACTATAAATAAAAGACAGTGACTGTATATATAAACTTTGATCTGTGTTGTTTACTTTTTACATATTTACTTCATCACAACGTCGACCAGTGAAGATGACGGTAATTCTTCAAATAGCTCAGACACAAACGCTGCCATCTTGTGGTAACGACGTAATTTGCAGTCAGAGTCTGTGCAGTAGTGATCGTGGGGTGGAGCTGTGGTATCAAGGTCCCGCCCACACACACAAGCTCGACCAATCAGGAGTCAGTCTCAGCTGTCAATCATCACGTCTCAGCCTGTTTTTATTTCATCAAATAACTGATTCAAACCAAACTGATCAGAAACACTTGAACAAACATCAGAGAGATGAGAACGAGCTGAAACGACAGAAACATCTTTACAAACATTTATTTAACGTCTACTTTTCATAGATTTGCTTGGTTGACAAGTGCTAGAACTTATAAAGAGATTTTTAACTCCTCTTCATCATCTTCTTCTTCATGTGTTTGTAGTTTTGTCTGAATTTCCATATTTTTGTCTGTGATAAACTGTAATACACGTTTCAGCCTCTAGATGTCACCACCAGGACTTGAGTTGCTTCCTCTTTGTTGCACTGTTAGTAAATATAGTGTTTCCATTCGGTGTAGTGTAACAGTGTGGGTCTGGTATTCTGTTGTTAACCACACACACACACACACACACACACACACACACACACACACACACACTTACCATCTGCTGTCATCTGTCTGTCCCCTCTAAACCCCCCCCCAACAGGCCCACACCAACAGACATCAAATAACTTCCATACGAGATGGCCTTTATGTGTGTGTGTGTGTCTGTGTGTATGTGTGTGCGCGCAGGTGTATCTATAGTTATGAGGTCCAAAAAACACCATCATTGTGAGGACATTTTGTCTGGTCCTCACAAATTCAAAGGGCTGTTTGAGGATTAAGACTTGGTTTTAGATTAGAATTAGGTTTAAATTAGGTTTAGTTTTAAGTTAGGGTTAGGCATTTAGTCGTGATGGTTAAAGTTAGAGTACGAGGCAAGGGAATGCATTATGTCAATGAGTGTCCTCACAACTATAGGCAAGTGTGTGTGTGTGTGTGTGTGTGTGTGTGTGTGTGTGTGTGTGTGTGTGTGTGTGTGTGTGTGTGTGTGTGTGTTACACCATAGAAGTAAAGAGTTGTTCTTTTGTCCTCCTTCAGTCCGGTTTCCTGGTGTGAAACCGGTTTCCTGGTGTGAAACCGGACTGGACCCAGTGGATGAGCAGTTCACATGTTGCTGCTGTAAAGAGTCAGCATGAGAACGATGAGTCCAGTGAAACCTGAGAATAACCTCAGGAGTATTCAAACAAATCAAAGTGAGAGCGGCTGCAGGATTATTTCTAACAGCAGAGAAAAGCTGATCTCTAATATTTTTAAAACATCTGAGAAAAAGTCGAACGTGAACAAGACTGAAAATCTGGAGTAAAAGTCCAGTAAAAAAAGTCGACGTGCTGCAGAGGAACAGAGTCAAAGTGTCGACAGAGGCAGCGACACACGTTCAGTGTGTGTGTCCGTCTGACCTTCAGCCACATGTTTGAGTCTCTTAATAATTTAAAAGCCATGATGCTGTAGTGTGTGTGTGTGGAAGCGGTCGCTCGTCTGTAAATGTAAATTCTGCATGTGAATGTGAAGCTGCAGACAAAGACAGAGCAGCTTTTGTTCTTCCACCACAGAAAAGGCCTCTGCAGCTCCTGAAATGGCGGAGAGGGGAACAAGGCTGAGCTGGGAAGGAATCAAAGCCCGGAGCGGAGCCTGAACTCAGGATGGATCTGGAGTCTGATCTGCCTTTTCAATTAGACTGTTTCCAGACAACCTGAAGTCTGACATGTTCCTCACATGATCCTGACATGTTCCTCACATGTTCCTGACGTGTTCCTGACGTGTTCCTCACATGTTCCTCACATGTTCCTCACATGATCCTGACATGTTCCTCACATGTTCCTGACATGTTCCTGACGTGTTCCTGACGTGTTCCTGACGTGTTCCTCACATGTTCCTGACGTGTTCCTCACATGTTCTGCAGGTTCTCTATGTGAGAACAAATGTCTGAGTCAGTGTCTCTGGACATTTTCTGGATCTTCTCCTGCAGCCTCCTAGTAAAACATCTGTAACATGTCAGAGTGAGTCCATGTGAGGAAACAGCAGGACAATGTGTGGAAGCTTCCCAGTGAGCGAGTGGACGTGTTGATGAGGTTTCTAACACGTGACGGACGTGAAACTGGAAGAACACAAACATCTCAGGATGAAGAAGAGGAGCCGTACACGTAGAAGACGAAGATGTCAACTTGGAAACACGAGGAGGTTCCAGATCTTCTGGTGATGAGGGCCGACGCCGGTGTGGATGAGCTGTAAACAACAACACTGATCTTTCCACAGCAGAGTTTATACGTCATGTCCGGCCTCCTGCTGCTCTACAGGCTCCGCCCCTGCTGCTCTACAGGCTCCGCCCCTGCTGCTCTACAGGCTCCGCCCCTCGCCTGGATGTTCCCACATGTTCCTGTTTGAACGAGTCGGACCCGACAACCTGCTGCTGCTGCTTCACAAACACCAACTACACAAAGTTGGTTTGACAGTTTGTTTCTTGCTGATCCAGAATTTTTTTGTGAAATCAGACAAATCAAAGTATCTCACTGCTGCATCGCACCACGATGGTCCCACACATCACACACATTATTAAACATTACAAACTCTGACGTCCACACTTTGTTCTGGATCTTGATGATTTCGTTGGTGTCACCATCAGCTCACTTTCTGTGCCCAGAAATGCCCCCCCACTTGTCCTTCTGGGTGACTTCAACATCCAGACAGAGAAGTCATCTGATCTCTTACTTTGCTCTCTCACTCAGTCCTTCCAGAAACTGCTCTACCTCTAACCTCACTGTCTCCCCACTTCCTGTCTCTGACCACTTCTTTATCTCTGACTCTCTCAAACTGACAACCCGACCACATCAACAGACTCTGTACCTGCTCCCTCTCTCCCTCCTCTCTGACCTCCTCTCTCCCTCTCTCCCTCTCTCCCTCCTCTCTCCCTCTCTCCCTCCTCTCTGACCTCCTCTCTCCCTCTCTCCCTCCTCTCTGACCTCCTCTCTGACCTCCTCTCTGACCTCCTCTCTCCCTCTCTCCCTCCTCTCTCCCTCTCTCCCTCCTCTCTGACCTCCTCTGGTTTATCTCCCTTCCACTGACTCCTTCTCACTCATGCATCCTAACTCTGCCACAGACTGTCTCCTTTCTACTCTGTCCTCCTCTCTTGATTCTCTCTGTCCTCTTACTTCAGGCCGGAGCCCAGGTCCTCCCCAGCTCCGTCTGACTCGAGCCGACCGAGCCACTATGTGAGCATCACAAAGGAAATGGTGAAGATCTAAACACTCTGACGAGCTGCTCACTGATCAGTCTCCTCTCTTTTCTTTCTGTCTCCAGTTCTGCAGCCAAAAGCTCTTTTTACTAAACTACATTTCCTTCATCTTCATCATCTTCACTTTCCTCTTTCACCCCCGTCTCCCAATCAAGTTCTTACCTTGGTAACCTCCGCCCCCCCGACCACCTGCCCCCTTGACCCCATCTCACATTCTCCAGTCTATCGCTCCTGACCTTCTTCCTTTTCTCACCCATCTTATCAACACTTCCCTGTCAACTGTTTCCCTAACTCTCTGAAGGAGGCAAGAGTAAACCCTCTCCTGAAGAAACCCCCCCCCCCTCGACCCGTCTGAAGTAAACCACTACAGACCTGTCTCTCTTCTTCCCTTTGTTTCCACAGCTCTGAGCGAGCGATCTTTAATCAACTCTCCTCCCATCTCCACCATAACAACCTTCTTGACCCTCACCAGTCTGGTTTCAAGGCCACTCATCTGAGACTGTCCTCCTTGCTGTCTCTGAGCAGCTTCACACTGCTAGAGCCGCCTCTCTCTCCTCTGTCCTCATCCTTCTAGACCTCTCTGCTGCATTTGACACAGTGAACCACCAGATCCTTATTCCCCCCCCTCAGGACCTGGGAGTCTCAGGCTCTGCTCTCTCCCTGCTCTCATCCTACCTCAACGACCACACTTACCGGGTAACTTGGAGAGGATCTGTGTCTGAACCTTGTCCTCTCACTACTGGGGTCCCTCAAGGTTCCGTCCTGGGTCCCCTCCTCTTCTCTCTCGGCTCTGTCATTCACTCACATGGCTTTTCCTACCACAGCTACGCTGATGACACCCAACTAATCCTCTCTTTCTCCCAATCTGAAACACAGGCAGCAGCAGGAATCTCTGCCTGACATCTCTCAGTGGATGTCTGCACCACCTGAAACTTAACCTTGACAAGACTGAACTACTTTTCCTTCCAGGGAAAGACCCCCCCACCCACGACCTGAGTATGACCTTTGACAACTCCGTGTTAACCCCCCCCAGACTGCTAGGAACCTGGGTGTGACACTCGACAGTCAACTCTCCCTCACTGCCAACATTACTGTAACCACATGTTCCTGTAGTTTCATGCTGCACAACATCAGGAGAACACGCCCCCTTCTCACTCAGAGGGCGGCACAGGTTCTGGTCCAGGTTCTGGTCCAGGTTCTGGTCATCAACCTGAGTTCACTCACACCACTCCGCTCCTTCACTGGTTACCAGTAGCTGCCCGCATCTGTTTCCCAACACTAGTACTTGGTACCGTGCTGTGAACGGATCGGGTCCAGTCTACATCCAGGACATGGTCAAACACCCCAGCCCGTCCACTCCGCTCTGCATCGGACAATCAGCTGTTTGTTGTCCTGGCTCCTAAACGGTGGAACGAGCTCCCCAATGACATCAGGACAGGAAGTCTACACATCTTCCTCCAGACTAAAGACACATCTCTTCAGACCACACCTTGAATAAAATAAACAGTAGCACTTACATGTCACTTACATGTTGCACTTTGTAGTTTGTCTTTCTTGAAGAAAATTGTACTTTCTTGATTCTAGTTGTTCTGGTTTGTTCCTCATGGTTGATGAACTTATTGTGAGTTGCTTTGGATAAAAGTGTCAGCTCAATGAAATGTAATGTGATCTATACTGTGAATGGTCTGTGTTCATGCAGATCTTTTCTAGTCTTGATGACACTCAAAGCTCCTCACAGTACAGTTTACTATTCACACACACACACACACACACACACACACACACACACACACACACACACACACACACACACACACACACACACAAATCACATCAAACACACACTCAAACACACACACACATCACACACAAACACACACACACATCACACACAAACACACACACACACATCACACACAGCCGTCAGGTCGAGCTAAAAACGTCGACCTTTAGACCCGTTCTACCTCCTGTACCACAGCTCCCCGTGTACTACTGTACTACAGACTACTGTAATATATAGTTTTGTAATATTTACTAAATGATCGCATAAACGATATTCTAGAAAAGTATGTTGAGTAGGACACGAAGATCCAGTCAAAGTTGTGATGCCTCTGTTCATCTCCACCTCTGGGAATCTCCCTGTTTTCACTTCAGAGACAGAAGAAACAAAACTATGTTGAAGCAGAAGAACGACACAAAGGAAACCCGGTCTGTGCTGACTTACTTCTGTGTAGTAGAATACCTGAGTACTCTATACAGTACTTGAGTTACTCCACGGCTCAGTTTGGAAAAACAAGGACGGTTTTGATGTTTTCAGGCTGACAAACATGAAGAGACATGATGATCCATCTGTCACTGTCAGGTTCACACACACACACACACACACACACACACGCACACTCACACACACACACACACACACACACACACACACACACACACACACACACACGCCCCCTTTCATAACAGCCAGTAAGTCTGTGTTTCTAAAAATACTGGACTCGCCCTCAGACTCTGGGGAGGAACTCTCTCCCGGTTTGAAGACTCTCTGGTGGCTGAGGTCTGAAGAGTTTCCTGTCAGACCAAA